>NW_024060961.1:0-18622 GCF_016432855.1 Salvelinus namaycush
TAACAGCTGCATAGTGTGGATCCCGCTATAGAATAACTGCATAGTGTGGATCCCAGCCTATAGAATAACAGCTGCATAGTGTGGATCCCAGCCTATATAATAACAGCTGCATAGTGTGGATCCCAGCCTATAGAATAACAGCTGCATAGTGTGATCCCAGCCTATAGAATAACAGCTGCATAGTGTGGATCCCAGCCTATAGAATAACAGCTGCATAGTGGGACCCAGCCTATAGAATACAGCTGCATAGTGTGGATCCCAGCCTATAGAATAACAGCTGCATAGTGTGGATCCCAGCCTATAGAATAACAGCTGTAGTGTGGATCCCAGCCTATAGAATAACAGCTGCATAGTGTGGATCCCGCCTATAGAATACAGCTGCATAGTGGGATCCCAGCCTATAGAATAACAGCTGCATAGTGGGGATCCCAGCCTATAGAATAACAGCTGCATAGTGTGGATCCAGCCTATAGAATAACAGCTGCATAGTGTGGATCCCAGCCTATAGAATAACAGCTGCATAGTGGGGATCCCAGCCTATAGAATAACAGCTGCATAGTGAGGATCCAGCCTATAGAATAACAGCTGCATAGTGAGGATCCCAGCCTATAGAATAACAGCTGCATAGTGTGGATCCCAGCCTAGAATAACAGCTGCATAGTGGGATTCCAGCCTATAGAATAACAGCTGCATAGTGTGGATCCAGCCTATAGAATAACAGCTGCATAGTGTGGATCCCAGCCTATAGAATAACAGCTGCATAGTGTGGATCCCAGCCTATAGAATAAAGCTGCATAGTGTGGATCCAGCCTATAGAATAACAGCTGCATAGTGAGGATCCCAGCCTATAGAATAACAGCTGCTTAGTGTGGATCCCAGCCTATAGAATACAGCTGCATAGTGTGGATCCCACCTATAGAATAACAGCTGCATAGTGTGGATCCCAGCCTATAGAATAACAGCTGCATAGTGCAGATCCCAGCCTATAGAATAACAGCTGCATAGTGTGGATCCCAGCCTATAGAATAACAGCTGCATAGTGTGGATCCCAGCCTATAGAATAACAGCTGCCTGGTGTGGATCCCAGCCTATAGAATAACAGCTGCATAGTGTGGATCCCAGCCTATAGAATAACAGCTGCATGGTGTGGATCCCAGCCTATAGAATAACAGCTGCATGGTGTGGATCCCAGCCTATAGAATAACAGCTGCATAGTGGGGATCCCAGCCTATAGAATAACAGCTGCATAGTGTGGATCCCAGCCAATGGAATAACAGCTGCATAGTGGGGATCCCAGCCTATAGAATAACAGCTGCATAGTGTGGATCCCAGCCTATAGAATAACAGCTGCATAGTGTGGATCCCAGTCTATAGAATAACAGCTGCATAGTGTGGATCCCAGCCTATAGAATAACAGCTGCATAGTGTGGATCCCAGCCTATAGAATAACAGCTGCATAGTGTGGATCCCAGCCTATAGAATAACAGCTGCATAGTGTGGATCCCAGCCTATAGAATAAAAGCTGCATAGTGTGGATCCCAGCCTATAGAATAACAGCTGCATAGTGTGAATCCCAGCCTATAGAATAACAGCTGCATAGTGTGGATCCCAGCCTATAGAATAACAGCTGCATAGTGTGGATCCCAGCCTATAGAATAACAGCTGCATAGTGTGGATCCCAGCCTATAGAATAACAGCTGCATAGTGTGGATCCCAGCCTATAGAATAACAGCTGCATAGTGGGGATCCCAGCCTATAGAATAACAGCTGCATAGTGAGGATCCCAGCCTATAGAATAACAGCTGCATAGTGAGGATCCCAGCCTATAGAATAACAGCTGCATAGTGGGATCCCAGCCTATAGAATAACAGCTGCATAGTGTGGATCCCAGCCTATAGAATAACAGCTGCATAGTGTGGATCCCAGCCTATAGAATAACAGCTGCATAGTGTGGATCCCAGCCTATAGATAACAGCTGCATAGTGTGGATCCCAGCCTATAGAATAACAGCTGCATAGTGTGGATCCCAGCCTATAGAATAACAGCTGCATATTGAGGATCCCAGCCTATAGAATAACAGCTGCTTAGTGTGGATCCCAGCCTATAGAATAACAGCTGCATAGTGTGGATCCCAGCCTATAGAATAACAGCTGCATAGTGTGGATCCCAGCCTATAGAATAACAGCTGCATAGTGCAGATCCCAGCCTATAGAATAACAGCTGCATAGTGTGGATCCCAGCCTATAGAATAACAGCTGCATAGTGTGGATCCCAGCCTATAGAATAACAGCTGCCTGGTGTGGATCCCAGCCTATAGAATAACAGCTGCATAGTGTGGATCCCAGCCTATAGAATAACAGCTGCATGGTGTGGATCCCAGCCTATAGAATAACAGCTGCATGGTGTGGATCCCAGCCTATAGAATAACAGCTGCATAGTGTAGATCCCAGCCTATAGAATAACAGCTGCATGGTGTGGATCCCAGCCTATAGAATAACAGCTGCATAGTGTGGATCCCAGCCTATAGAATAACAGCTGCATAGTGTGGATCCCAGCCTATAGAATAACAGCTGCATAGTGTGGATCCCAGCCTATAGAATAACAGCTGCATAGTGTGGATCCCAGCCTATAGAATAACAGCTGCATAGTGTGGATCCCAGCCTATGGAATAACAGCTGCATAGTGTGGATCCCAGCCTATAGAATAACAGCTGCATAGTGGGGATCCCAGCCTATAGAATAACAGCTGTATAGTGTGGATCCCAGCCTATAGAATAACAGCTGCATAGTGTGGATCCCAGCCTATAGAATAACAGCTGCATAGTGTAGATCCCAGCCTATAGAATAACAGCTGCATAGTGTGGATCCCAGCCTATAGAATAACAGCTGCATAGTGGGGATCCCAGCCTATAGAATAACAGCTGTATAGTGTGGATCCCAGCCTATGTAATAAAAGTGTAGCTTTAATTGCTCAATCTAATTCATCATGATATATAAAAAATAGGCCTAATGGACACATGTTTGCACACTTGATAGTCTTAAAGGGCCAATCTGTTGTTGCTACATCTATTATTGGACTCTATAATAAATTATATAGACATACAGTACCAGTAATCCTGTCTCTCTCTCTCTTCGTATGGCAGTGACTGAGTGAATGTGTTTCAAGCGCCCCCCCCCCCCCCCCCCCCCCTCCCCCCCCCCCCCTCCCCCCCCCCCCCCTCCTCAATTACATTCAAATAAAGGGTGTCACGTCCAGTCCACAGAAATATTTTATTTTCTATGGTAGAGTAGGTCAGGGTGTGACTGGGGGGGTTGTTCTAGTTTATATTTTCTATGTGGGATTCTATGTTTGATTTTCTATGTTGGTGATTTGTATGATTCCTAATTAGAGGCAGCTGGTAATCGTTGTCTCTAATTGGGGATCATACTTAAGTTGCATTTTGTCCACCTGTGGGGTTATGGGATATTGTTTATGTTTAGTTGCCTGTTAGCACTGCATCGTCGTCACGGTTCGTTTATTCTTTATTTATTTTGTATTTGCTTAAGTTTCACTTTCATAATAATATGTGGAACTCGAAGTACGCTGCGCCTTGGTCCGACCGTCATTATTACGAACACCGTGACAAAGGGCTTTATTGGCATGGGAAACACGTTTACATCGCCAAAGCAAGTGAAATAGATAACAAACAAAAGTGAAATAAAAAATTAACAGTAAACATTACACTCACAAGTTTCAAAAGAACAGAGACATTTTAAATGTAACGATGTGAAAATAGTTAAAGTAGAAAAGGGAAAATAAATAACATAAATATGGGTTGTATTTACAACGGTGTTTGTTCTTCACTGGTTGTCTCTCTCTCTCTTTAACCCCCTGAGGTTGATTGACGCACCGGTGTTTGTCAGACCATGAGACATCCCTAAAACCGGTCTTCTCACAAAAACGTTTGTAGCTTCCGAACGGTTCGGCCAACAAACTAATGTGACCCCACTGTGGAAAGGGAAGATTCTCACGAACCCAGACCCAGTGACTCAGTGTTGACTCTCTCGTGAGGCTGGCGACCAGGCAGGAGGAGCGTGAGGCTGGCGACCAGGCAGGAGGAGCATGAGGCTGGCGACCAGGCAGGAGGAGCGTGAGGCTGGCGACCAGGCAGGAGGAGTGTGAGGCTGGCGACCAGGCAGGAGGAGCGTGAGGCTGGCGACCAGGCAGGAGGAGAGGAGCCAACTAAGAAACCGACGTACAGATTCAAACAATTACCGGAAGTATGGAGGTAGTATTTCTGCCCCCCAAAAATAAGGAGTTAAATATGTGTAAAAATAAATATATTTCCTGAGCTTTCTTATAAACTCCTAGATATAAGACAGACGCTTCAAAACCTTGTTTCTTATTAAGATACGATACATTTTTTGACTGTCCTTTTTTGCCATTTATAAATGTGTTATTCAAAGCGTTTCTATGGGCTATACTAGTAAAGTCCAAAAACTATGTTTTTTGGGACTTTCTTATCTGGTGCACTATTTTTGACTGGAGCCATATATATACATGGGTCCTAAAATTGTCAATCAAATATCTAAATGATCCTTGGTATGACTCTTAAAACAATTCAAAATGTCAGTTTGGATTTAGCATTTTAGGATCCCTCCCCCCTTCTGTCCTTTCTTGTTTCTGACAAAACAGTGTCTAGATGAGTTATGACACGTTTGAGTTATGAGTCCAACATCTTCCTCTTCCTCACGTTTACTCTAATATCCTCTGGTCTGGTGTTCTCATGTAGGTCACACACACACACATCCAGAGTTCTGTTAGGTGTGGTACCAAGTCTGGTTTATATCCAGAAGGAGAGAGGCTGAATGAAAAATAAGACAGGGGGTTGAGAGAGGGGCTGATTGGAGAAGACAGGGGGTTGAGAGAGGGGCTGATTGGTGAAGACAGGGGGTTGAGAGAGGGGCTGATTGGAGAAGACAGGGGAAAGAGAGAGAGGCTGATTGGAGAAGACAGGGGGTTGAGAGAGGGGCTGATTGGAGAAGACAGGGGGTTGAGAGAGGGGCTGATTGGTGAAGACAGGGGGTTGAGAGAGGGGCTGATTGGTGAAGACAGGGGGTTGAGAGAGGGGCTGATTGGAGAAGACAGGGGGTTGAGAGAGGGGCTGATTGGAGAAGACAGGGGGTTGAGAGAGGGGCTGATTGGAGAAGACAGGGGGTTGAGAGAGGGGCTGATTGGAGAAGACAGGGGGTTGAGAGAGGGGCTGATTGGAGAAGACAGGGGGTTGAGAGAGGGGCTGATTGGTGAAGACAGGGGGTTGAGAGAGGGGCTGATTGGAGAAGACAGGGGGTTGAGAGAGGGGCTGATTGGTGAAGACAGGGGGTTGAGAGAGGGGCTGATTGGAGAAGACAGGGGATTGAGAGAGGGGCTGATTGGAGAAAGGGGAAAGAGAGAGAGCAGGTGAGAGAAAGAGAAGGGGATCAAGAGAGAATGAGATAGAAATCAAGAAAAAGACAGATGAAATCATGTTTTAGAGAGAGAGAGAGAGATACAGAGACAGAGACAGAGAGAGGGGGAGAGACAGAGAGAGAGAGACAGAGAGAGAGACAGACAGAGAGAGGGGGAGAGACAGAGGCAGAGAGAGAGACAGAGAGAGGGGGGGCCCAGTAGGAAAGAATAAGATGGCAGCCAGTCATGGAAACCATTTAAAGTAGCAGACAATCAGTCTGATGTCATCATAACCACAACAATCTCTGTGGCCAGTCTCCCTGTCTTGCTCTGTAATACACACACACACACACACACACACACACACACACACACACACACACACACACACACACACACACACACACACACACACACACACACACACACACACACACACACACCAGCTAATCACACACACACACACACACACAGCCCAGCTAATCACATACACACACACACACAGCCCAGCTAATCACATACACACACACACACTACCCAGCTAATCACACAAACACACACACACAACCCAGCTAATCACACACACACACACACACACACTGCCCAGCTAATCACACACACACACACACACTACCCAGCTAATCACACACACACACACACACTACCCAGCTAATCACACACACACACACACTACCCAGCTAATCACACACACACACACTACCCAGCTAATCACACACACACACACACTGCCCAGCTAATCACACACACACACACACACACACTACCCAGCTAATCACACACACACACACACACTACCCAGCTAATCACACACACACACACACACTACCCAGCTAATCACACACACACACACACACTACCCAGCTAATCACACACACACACACACACACACTACCCAGCTAATCACACACACACACACACTACCCAGCTAATCACACACACACACACACACACACACTACCCAGCTAATCACACACACACACACACTACCCAGCTAATCACACACACACACACTACCCAGCTAATCACACACACACACACACACACACACACACACACACTACCCAGCTAATCACACACACACACACACTACCCAGCTAATCACACACACACACACACTACCCAGCTAATCACATACACACACACACTACCCAGCTAATCACACACACACACACACTACCCAGCTAATCACACACACACACACTACCCAGCTAATCACATACACACACACACTACCCAGCTAATCACATACACACACACACTACCCAGCTAATCACACACACACACACACTACCCAGCTAATCACACACACACACACACTACCCAGCTAATCACACACACACACACACTACCCAGCTAATCACACACACACTACCCAGCTAACCACATACACACACACACTGCCCAGCTAATCACACACACACACACACTACCCAGCTAATCACACACACACACACACTACCCAGCTAATCACATACACACACACACTACCCAGCTAATCACATACACACACACACACACACACTACCCAGCTAATCACACACACACACACACACTACCCAGCTAATCACATACACACACACACTACCCAGCTAATCACATACACACACACACACACACACACTACCCAGCTAATCACACACACACACACACTACCCAGCTAATCACATACACACACACACAACCCAGCTAATCACACACACACACACACACTACCCAGCTAATCACACACACACACACACACTGCCCAGCTAATCACACACACACACACACAACCCAGCTAATCACACACACACACACACACAACCCAGCTAATCACACACACACACACACACACAACCCAGCTAATCACACACACACACACACACTACCCAGCTAATCACACACACACACACACTACCCAGCTAATCACATACACACACACACAACCCAGCTAATCACACACACACACACACACAACCCAGCTAATCACACACACACACACACACTACCCAGCTAATCACACACACACACACACACTACCCAGCTAATCACATACACACACACACTACCCAGCTAATCACATACACACACACACTACCCAGCTAATCACACACACACACACACTACCCAGCTAATCACACACACACACACACACACACACACACACACACTACCCAGCTAATCACACACACACACACACTACCCAGCTAATCACATACACACACACACTACCCAGCTAATCACACACACACACACACACACACACACACACACACACACACACACACTACCCAGCTAATCACACACACACACACACTACCCAGCTAATCACATACACACACACACTACCCAGCTAATCACACACACACTACCCAGCTAATCACACACACACTACCCAGCTAATCACACACACACACACACACTACCCAGCTAATCACATACACACACACACTACCCAGCTAATCACACACACACACACACACACACACACACACACACACACACACACACACTACCCAGCTAATCACACACACACACACACTACCCAGCTAATCACATACACACACACACTACCCAGCTAATCACACACACACTACCCAGCTAATCACACACACACACACACACACACTACCCAGCTAATCACACACACACACACACACACTGCCCAGCTAATCACATACACACTACCCAGCTAATCACACACACACTACCCAGCTAATCACACACACACACACACACTACCCAGCTAATCACACACACACACACACTACCCAGCTAATCACACACACACTACCCAGCTAATCACACACACACTACCCAGCTAATCACACACACACACACACACACTACCCAGCTAATCACATACACACACACACACACTACCCAGCTAATCACACACACACTACCCAGCTAATCACACACACACACACACACACTACCCAGCTAATCACACACACACACACACTACCCAGCTAATCACACACACACACACACACACACTACCCAGCTAATCACACACACACACACACACTACCCAGCTAATCACACACACACACACACTACCCAGCTAATCACACACACACACACACTACCCAGCTAATCACATACACACACACACTACCCAGCTAATCACACACACACACACACTACCCAGCTAATCACACACACACACACACACTACCCAGCTAATCACACACACACACACTACCCAGCTAATCACACACACACACACACTACCCAGCTAATCACATACACACACACACTACCCAGCTAATCACATACACACACACACTACCCAGCTAATCACACACACACACACACACTACCCAGCTAATCACACACACACACACACACACACACTACCCAGCTAATCACACACACACACACACTACCCAGCTAATCACATACACACACACACTACCCAGCTAATCACATACACACACACACTACCCAGCTAATCACACACACACTACCCAGCTAATCACACACACACTACCCAGCTAATCACACACACACTACCCAGCTAATCACACACACACACACACACTACCCAGCTAATCACACACACACACACTACCCAGCTAATCACACACAACACACACTACCCAGCTAATCACACACACACACACTACCCAGCTAATCACACACAACACACACTACCCAGCTAATCACACACACACACACACACACACTACCCAGCTAATCACACACACACACACACACTACCCAGCTAATCACACACACACACACACACACTACCCAGCTAATCACATACACACACACACACTACCCAGCTAATCACACACACACACACACACACACACACAGCCCAGCTAATCACACACACACACACACACACACCAGCTAATCACACACACACACACACACACTACCCAGCTAATCACACACACACACACACACACACACACACACTACCCAGCTAATCACACACACACACACACACTACCCAGCTAATCACACACACACACACACACACACTACCCAGCTAATCACACACACACACACACACACACACACTACCCAGCTAATCACATACACACACACACACTACCCAGCTAATCACACACACACACACACACACACAGCCCAGCTAATCACACACACACACACACACACACCAGCTAATCACATACACACACACACACTACCCAGCTAATCACACACACACACACACACACACCAGCTAATCACACACACACACACACCAGCTAATCACACACAACACTGTCAGAATGTCGGTGTCCCAAATTGCACACTTTTCAATGTCTTATGTAGTGCACTATGTCTTATGTAGTGCACTATGTCTTATGTAGTGCACTATGTCTTATGTAGTGCACTATTTTTGACTGGAGCCATATGGGGAACATGGTGTGGTTTGGGAATCTGATGTCTGGGATTAGTTTGGTCACATAGACTATCTGTGCATCTCTATATGCTGAAAGTCAGTATTGAACTTGTTCTTTAGAAACTAGCATTGCATTTGGTCAAACACAATTATCTCCGTCAGTTTACTAAAAACAGGCAGCAAACGGATTGGGCTGTTGATAGAGCCAGCAAACATAGCCGATCATTCAGAGTTAGAGACAGCAGGTAGATAGGTGGTCTGAGAGTCGAAAACAGCAGGTCCGGGACAGGTAGCACGTCTGGTGAACAAGTCAGGGTTCCAGGCAGAAGAGTTGAAACTGGAGCAGCAGCACAACCAGGTGGACTGGGGACAGCAAGGAATCTTCAGGCCAGGTAGTCCTGAAGCATGGTCCTAGGGATCAGGTCCTCCGAGAGAGACAGAAAGAAAGAAAAAGAGAGAATTAGAGGGAGCATACTTAAATTCACACAGGACACCGGATAAGACAGGAGAAATACTCCAGATATAACAGACTGACCCTAGCCCCCCGACACATAAACTACTGCAGCATAAATACTGGGGGTTGAGACAGGAGGGGTTGGGAGACACTATGGCCCCGTCCGACAATACCCCCAGACAGGGCCAACCAGGCAGGATATAACCCACCCACTTTGCCAAAGCACAGCCCCCACATCACTAGGGGGATATTTTCAAACCACCAACTTACCATCCTGAGACAAGGCTGAGTATAGCCCACAAAAATTTCCCCCACGGCACAAACCCGAGGGGGACGCCAACCCAGACAGGAAAATCACGTCAGTGACTCAACCCACTCAAGTGACGCACCCCTCCTAGGGACGGCATGAAAGAGCACCAGTAAGCCAGTGACTCCGCCCCTGTAATAGGGTTAGAGGCAGAGAATCCCAGTGGAGAGAGGGGAACCGGCCAGGCAGAGACAGCAAGGGCGGTTCGTTGCTCCAGTGCCTTTCCGTTCACCTTCACACTCCTTGGCCAGACTACACTCAATCATATGACCTACTGAAGAGATGAGTCTTCAGTAAAGACTTAAAGGTCGAGACCGAGTCTGCGTCTCTCACATGGATAGGCAGACCATTCCATAAAAATGGAGCTCTATGGGAGAAAGTCCTGCCTCCAGCTGTTTGCTTAGAAATTCTAGGGACAATAAGGAGGCCTGCGTCTTGATACCATAGCATATGTGTAGGTCTGTACGGCAGGACCAAATCGTATAGATAGGTAGGAGCCAGCCCATGTAATGCTTTGTAGGTTAGCAGTTAAACCTTGAAATCAGCCCTTGCCTTAACAGGAAGCCAGTGTAGGGAGGTTAGCACTGGAGTAATATGATCAAATGTTTTGGTTCTAGTCAGGATTTTAGCAGCCGTATTTAGCACTAACTGAAGTTTATTTAGTGCTTTATCCGGGTAGCCAGAAAGTAGAGCATTGCAGTAGTCTAAAAGTGACAAAATCTCTTTGTTTCTTGGGACCTAGAACTAGCATCTCTGTTTTGTCTGAGTTTAAAAGTAAAACATTTGCCACCATCCACTTCCTTATGTCTGAAACACAGGCTTCCAGGGAGGGCAATTTTGGGGCTTCACCATGTTTCATCGAAATGTACAGCTGTGTGTCGTCCGCATAGCAGTGAAAGTTAAAATTATGTTTCCGAATGACTACAGGAAAAGCAGGACCGGGCAATACAATAATAATGGTTAATGCACGCCCCCCATTCTCATTGACGGGGTTGTAGTGGAGCAGGTTGAGAGCTTCAAGTTCCTTGGTGTCCACATCACCAAAAGACTAACATGGTCCAAGCACATCAAGACAGTCGTGAAGAGGACACGACAAAACCTATTCCTCCTCAGGAGACTGAAAAGATTTGGCATGGGTCCTCAGATCCTCAAAAGGTTCTACAGCTGCACCATTGAGAGGATCCTGACTGGTTGCATCATAGCTACTGACCCTGTATATAGATACTGACCCTGTATATAGCTACTGACCCTGTAACTGACCCTGTATATAGCTACTGACCCTGTAACTGACCCTGTATATAGCTACTGACCCTGTAACTGACCCTGTATATAGCTACTGACCCTGTATATAGCTACTGACCCTGTAACTGACCCTGTATATAGCTACTGACCCTGTATAAAGCTACTGACCCTGTAACTGACCCTGTATATAGCTACTGACCCTGTAACTGACCCTGTATATAGCTACTGACCCTGTATAAAGCTACTGACCCTGTAACTGACCCTGTATATAGCTACTGACCCTGTAACTGACCCTGTATATAGCTACTGACCCTGTATAAAGCTACTGACCCTGTAACTGACCCTGTATATAGCTACTGACCCTGTAACTGACCCTGTATATAGCTACTGACCTGTATAAAGCTACTGACCCTGTAACTGACCCTGTATATAGCTACTGTCCCTGTATATAGCTACTGACCCTGTATATAACTACTGACCCTGTATATAGCTACTGACCCTGTATATAACTACTGACCCTGTATATAGCTACTGACCCTGTATATAACTACTGACCCTGTATATAGCTACTGACCCTGTAACTGACCCTGTATATAGCTACTGACCCTGTATATAGCTACTGACCCTGTATATAGCTACTGACCCTGTATATAGCTACTGACCCTGTATATAACTACTGACCCTGTATATAGATACTGACCCTGTATATAGCTACTGACCCTGTAACTGACCCTGTATATAGCTACTGACCCTGTAACTGACCCTGTATATAGCTACTGACCCTGTATATAGCTACTGACCCTGTATATAGCTACTGACCCTGTATATAGCTACTGACCCTGTATATAGCTACTGTCCCTGTATATAGCTACTGACCCTGTATATAGCTACTGACCCTGTAACTGACCCTGTATATAGCTACTGACCCTGTAACTGACCCTGTATATAGCTACTGACCCTGTATATAGCTACTGACCCTGTATATAGCTACTGACCCTGTAACTGACCCTGTATATAGCTACTGACCCTGTAACTGACCCTGTATATAGCTACTGACCCTGTAACTGACCCTGTATATAGCTACTGACCCTGTATATAGCTACTGACCCTGTATATAGCTACTGACCCTGTATATAGCTACTGACCCTGTAACTGACCCTGTATATAGCTACTGACCCTGTATATAGCTACTGACCCTGTATATAGCTACTGACCCTGTATAAAGCTACTGACCCTGTATAAAGCTACTGACCCTGTATATAGCTACTGACCCTGGAACTGACCCTGTATATAGCTACTGACCCTGTATATAGATACTGACCCTGGAACTGACCCTGTATATAACTACTGACCCTGGGACTGTCCCTGTATATAACCACTGACCCTGTATATAGCTACTGACCCTTTTTATAGACACTGACCCTGGATATAGATACTGACCCTGTATATAACTACTGACCGTTTTTATAGACACTGACCCGGTATATAGCTACTCAGATCCTCAAAAGGTGTTACAACTGCACCGTCGAGAGCATCCTGAAGAGTTGCATCACTGCCTGGTATGCCAACATCATGTATGACATTCCCGGTTGTGTGTAAAATTAAATGTTGTATTACCATATCATTTTCGTATGTTCTCTATAGTTATGTCCTTGAAAATGTGTCAATTGACCAATTCAGCACATTTGGACAGACTTGATACAAAATATTGTGTAGTGATGGAAATTCTTCAATAGATCAGTTTGAAACTTTGCACACACACTGCTGCCATCTTGTGGACAACATCTAAATTACTTGCATTTCAAAGAAAACACATGTTTTGTGGTTTGTATTATCTTTGACCAGATCTGTGTTATATTCTCCTACATTAATTTCACATTTCCACAAACTTCAAAGTGTTTCCTTTCAAATGGTATCAAGAATATGCATATCCTTGTTTCAGCGACTGTAGGTGGAGGTATGCGACTGTAGGTGGAGGTATGGGACTGTAGGTGGAGGTAAAGAGGTATGGGACTGTAGGTGGAGGTATAGAGGTATGGGACTGTAGGTGGAGGTATAGAGGTATGTGACTGTAGGTGGAGGTATGCGACTGTAGGTGGAGGTATGTGACTGTAGGTGGAGGTAAAGAGGTATGGGACTGTAGGTGGAGGTAAAGAGGTATGTGACTGTAGGTGGAGGTAAAGAGGTGTGGGACTGTAGTTGGAGGTAAAGAGGTATGTGACTGTAGGTGGAGGTAAAGAGGTATGTGACTGTAGGTGGAGGTAAAGAGGTGTGGGACTGTAGTTGGAGGTAAAGAGGTATGTGACTGTAGGTGGAGGTAAAGAGGTATGTGACTGTAGTTGGAGGTAAAGAGGTATGTGACTGTAGGTGGAGGTAAAGAGGTATGTGACTGTAGGTGGAGGTAAAGAGGTATGTGACTGTAGGTGGAGGTAAAGAGGTATGTGACTGTAGGTGCGGGTAAGGATGACAGAGGCAGATAATATTACCTTTAACAGGGAATTTATTCCTTCACACGGTAATGTGGGGAAAAGGGTCTGGACGGAACCAAAGCAAAGAAAGTAAAAGTTAGAGAGTCCCCTCTCCTACTTCACCGACCCACAACTTACCTAACTAGCACACTAACCAAAATACAGGGTGTGGTCCACCCAGGTCCTACCTACCCAGGTCTGACCTAGTGTGCATAAACAGAATACATACTACACGTACATGTATGCCCGCAGGCCTCTTGCCTAAGCACTCCCAAGGTGCCGCCCCCTTCCCCCCCTGGGAACAAAAACAGAACAATACTAACGTAACGATTTCAATTATCAAAACACAGTCTTTGACAAAAACACATCTCGGCTACAACATACTTTACAAAACCTGTTTGAGAACCAACCAACACAGGACATACTAATAAGCTCTCCCTCTGAGCAACACAGGACATACTAATAAGCTCTCCCTCTGAGCAACACAGGACTTACTAATAAGCTCTCTCTCTGGGCAACACAGTACATACTAATAAGCTCTCCCTCTGAGCAACACAGGACATACTAATAATCTCTCTCTCTTAGCAACAAAGGACATACTAATAACCTCTCTCTCTGAGCAACACAGGACATACTAATAAGCTCTCCCTCTGAGCAACACAGGACATACTAATAACCTCTCTCTCTTAGCAACACAGGACACACTAATAAGCTCTCTCTCTGAGCAACACAGGACACACTAATAAGCTCTCCCTCTGAGCAACACAGGACATACTAATAAGCTCTCTCTCTGGGCAACACAGTACATACTAATAAGCTCTCCCTCTGAGCAACACAGGACATACTAATAATCTCTCTCTCTTAGCAACAAAGGACATACTAATAACCTCTCTCTCTTAGCAACACAGGACATACTAATAAGCTCTCCCTCTGAGCAACACAGGACATACTAATAAGCTCTCCCTCTGAGCAACATAGGACATACTAATAAGCTCTCTCTCTGGGCAACACAGTACATACTAATAAGCTCTCCCTCTGAGCAACACAGGACATACTAATAATCTCTCTCTCTTAGCAACAAAGGACATACTAATAACCTCTCTCTCTTAGCAACACAGGACATACTAATAAGCTCTCTCTCTTAGCAACACAGGACATACTAATAAGCTCTCTCTCTGAGCAACACAGGACATACTAATAAGCTCTCCCTCTGAGCAACACAGGACATACTAATACGCTCTCCCTCTGAGCAACACAGGACATACTAATAAGCTCTCCCTCTGGGCAACAACCAACACAGGACATACTAATAAGCTCTCCCTCTGAGCAACACAGGACATACTAATAAGCTCTCCCTCTGAGCAACAACCAACACAGGACATACTAATAAGCTCTCCCTCTGAGCAACACAGGACATACTAATAAGCTCTGCCTCTGGGCAACAACCAACACAGGACATACTAATAAGCTCTCTCTCTGAGCAACACAGGACATACTAATAAGCTCTCTCTCTGAGCAACACAGGACATACTAATAAGCTCTCCCTCTGACCAACACAGGACATACTAATAAGCTCTCAAACTGGGCAACAACCAACACAGGACATACTAATAAGCTCTCTCTCTGAGCAACACAGGACATACTAATAAGCTCTCTCTCTGAGCAACACCGGACATAGTAATAAGCTCTATCTCTGAGCAACACAGGAAATACTAATAAGCTCTCTCTCTGAGCAACACAGGACATACTAATAAGCTCTCTCTCTGAGCAACACAGGACAAACGAATAAGCTCTCCCTCTGAGCAACACAGGACATACTAATAAGCTCTCTCTCTGAGCAACACAGGACATACTAATAAGCTCTCTCTCTTAGCAACACAGGACATACTAATAAGCTCTCTCTCTTAGCAACACAGGACATACTAATAAGCTCTCTCTCTGAGCAACACAGGACATACTAATAAGCTCTCCCTCTGAGCAACACAGGACAAACGAATAAGCTCTCTCTCTGAGCAACACAGGACATACTAATAAGCTCTCCCTCTGAGCAACACAGGACATACTAATAAGCTCTCTCTCTTAGCAACACAGGACATACTAATAAGCTCTCTCTCTTAGCAACACAGGACATACTAATAAGCTCTCTCAGCAACACAGGACATACTAATAAGCTCTCTCTCTTAGCAACACAGGACATACTAATAAGCTCTCTCTCTGAGCAACACAGGACATACTAATAAGCTCTCCCTCTGAGCAACACAGGACAAACGAATAAGCTCTCTCTCTGAGCAACACAGGACATACTAATAAGCTCTCCCTCTGAGCAACACAGGACATACTAATAAGCTCTCTCTCTGAGCAACACAGGACATACTAATAAGCTCTCTCTGAGCAACAACCAACAAAGGACATACTAATATGCTCTCTCTGAGCAACAACCAACACAGGACATACAAATAAGCTCTCTCTCTCTTAGCAACACAGTGCATACTAATAAGCTCTCTCTCTGAGCAACACAGGACGTACTAATAAGCTCTCTCTCTGAGCAACACAGGACATACTAATAAGCTCTCTCTCTGAGCAACAACCAACAAAGGACATACTAATAACCTCTCTCTCTTAGCAACACAGGACATACTAATAAGCTCTCTCTCTTAGCAACACAGGACATACTAATAAGCTCTCTCTCTGAGCAACACAGGACATACTAATAAGCTCTCTCTCTGAGCAACAACCAACAAAGGACATACTAATAAGCTCTCTCTGAGCAACAACCAACACAGGACATACTAATAAGCTCTCCCTCTGAGCAACACAGGACATACTAATAAGCTCTCCCTCTGAGCAACACAGGACATACTAATAAGCTCTCCCTCTGAGCAACACAGGACATACTAATAAGCTCTCTCTCTGAGCAACACAGGACATACTAATAAGCTCTCTCTCTGAGCAACACAGGACATACTAATAAGCTCTCCCTCTGAGCAACACAGGACATACTAATAAGCTCTCCCTCTGAGCAACACAGGACACACTAGTAAGCTCTCTCTCTGAGCAACACAGGACAAACTAATAAGCTCTCTCTCTGAGCAACACAGGACATACTAATAAGCTCTCTCTCTGAGCAACACAATACACACTAATAAGCTCTCTCTGAGCAACAACCAACACAGGACATACTAATAAGCTCTCTCTCTGAGCAACACAGGACACACTAATAAGCTCTCTCTGAGCAACAACCAACACAGGACATACTAATAAGCTCTCTCTCTCTGAGCAACACAGGACATACTAATAAGCTCTCTCTCTGAGCAACACAGGACATACTAATAAGCTCTCTCTCTTAGCAACACAGGACATACTAATAAGCTCTCTCTCTTAGCAACAACCAACAAAGGACATACTAATAAGCTCTCTCTGAGCAACAACCAACAAAGGACATACTAATAAGCTCTCTCTGAGCAACAACCAACAAAGGACATACTAATAAGCTCTCTCTCTTAGCAACACAGGACATACTAATAAGCTCTCTCTCTTAGCAACACAGGACATGCTAATAATCTCTCTCTCTGAGCAACAACCAACAAAGGACATACTAATAAGCTCTCTCTGAGCAACAACCAACACAGGACATACTAATAAGCTCCCTCTGAGCAACACAGGACATACTAATAAGCTCTCTCTCTTAGCAACACAGGACATGCTAATAATCTCTCTCTCTGAGCAACAACCAACAAAGGACATACTAATAAGCTCTCTCTGAGCAACAACCAACACAGGACATACTAATAAGCTCTCTCTGAGCAACACAGGACATACTAATAAGCTCTCTCTCTGAGCAACACAGGACATACTAATAAGCTCTCCCTCTGAGCAACACAGGACATACTAATAAGCTCTCTCTCTGAGCAACACAGGACATACTAATAAGCTCTCCCTCTGAGCAACACAGGACATACTAATAAGCTCTCCCTCTGAGCAACACAGGACATACTAATAAGCTCTCTCTCTGAGCAACACAGGACATACTAATAAGCTCTCCCTCTGAGCAACACAGGACATACTAATAAGCTCTCCCTCTGAGCAACACAGGACATACTAATAAGGTTTCTCTCTGAGCAACACAGGACACACTAATAAGCTCTCTCTCTGAGCAACACAGGACATACTAATAAGCTCTCTCTGAGCAACACAGGACACACTAGTAAGCTCTCTCTCTGAGCAACACAGGACATACTAATAAGGTTTCTCTCTGAGCAACACAGGACACACTAATAAGCTCTCTCTCTGAGCAACACAGGACATACTAATAAGCTCTCTCTCTGAGCAACAACCAACACAGGACATACTAATAGCTC
>NW_024060962.1:0-18618 GCF_016432855.1 Salvelinus namaycush
CCTTTCTCACCCCAGGTCCCCCGTCAGTGAGGCGTGAAGGTACGGCCTTGTGGAGGAACAGGAACAGGTTGGGGGCCATGATGGTGGACACGGCCCACAGGTTCATACGGTTCCTCCTCTCTCTGGAGACTACCTTGGAGAGGAACTCCAACAGAGCCTGAACAGAGGAGAAGGAGCATTTATTGTCTGTTCCCACAGAAATGTGCTTTCAAAGGAGAGGAGACCTGTTTTACAGCGAGCCCCTCTATCAGTAATAAAAATGAAATTGTTGACTTGAACGATGACGGTGGCTGAAGTGTTTTTTTTGACAATGTTATGCTGTGTCATCAACAGAGGGACAAAGGCTCTGAAACGTTTAATCAGACCAGACACCTGGATGTCATCCATGATGATGTCATCTTAAAGGTAACCTAGTAATGTGAAAGTATTCAAGTAGTCACGATTATTTATTCCACATACGTGAACAAGAGTACAAGCTAGTTACATAAGAGCAGAACACCTCATCCAGGTGCTGAAAGCTGATGCCATTACCTCCTACCATACGTGGAGGAGTTGACACATTATATTATGTAAGAGATATATGACTCATTAATGCATCACCTACAAGATGTACGTGTGGAGGTTTGAGATGTAATACATTATACAGAAGAAGTGGAGATTTAAAGTGCATCGCTATAGCCATCTGGTTACTTCATGGTCACGGAATCATTTGGAATCTCCCAGAATACCTTGAGTGTGTTCCTGTTGGGTTCAGGCAGTAGGAGGATGAGGAGGTTCAGAACGTGTAGCTTCTGTTTCAGCTCAGGGATGTCTGTAGAGCAGGAGGAAGGGGAAAGACCGAACAGACAACAGGGGTATGAAGGATCAACACACACTCATTTAATTTCCTTTGGCCCAACCATGATCTGATCTGTAGAGATGAATGACTCTGACAGGAAGCCATTAGGTTTCAAATGATTCATCATTCATCTAACGTGAAGAAGACGTGTCTAAAGTTGCACATTCACATCACAAGCTATTTATTACTTTAATCATTCTGTCATTTATTTAATGGCATTAAAACTGTACAGGAAGTGGCATTATTAATAGTATAGCAGATTCAGACGAGCAGCTTAAAGGCTATCGTGTTGTTTATCTTCATTAGACCTCTAAGTAGCATGGACATAAGAGATTAGCACTGCGTCCTGCTGCCGATACAGGAAGGACACCTAGACTTAGATCTGTACAGCATGCATGGCTGTGTGTCACAGGAGATGAGTGTGTGTGTGTGTGTTTTTGTGGGTACCAGAAGTCCTCACAAGGATAGTAAAACAAGGACAGTGGGGACATTTTAGGCTCAGGGGTTAGGTTTAGGGTTAGAGGTTTGGGTTAGGTACAGTGCATTTGGAAAGTATTCAGACCCTTTGACTTTTTCCACATTTTGTTACGTTACAGCCTTATTCTAAAATGGATTAAAATGTTTTTTCTCCTCATCAATCTACACACAATACCCCGTAATGACAAAGCAAAAACAGGTTTTTATACATTTTTGCAAATGTATAAAGAAATAAAAACGTCAATATCACATTTACATGAGTATTCAGACCCTTTACTCAGTACTTTGTTGAAGCACCTTTGGTAGCGATTACAGCTTTGAGTCTTCTTAGGTATGACGCTACAAGCTTGGCACACCTGTATTTGGGGACTTTCTCCCATTCTTCTCAGCAGATCCTCTCAAGCTCTGTCAGGTTGGAGGGGGAGTGTCAATGCACAGCTATTTTCAGGTCTCTCCAGAGATGTTCGATCGGGTTCAAGTCCGGGCTCTGGCTGGGCCACTCAAGGACATTCAGAGACTTGTCCCGAAGCCACTCCTGCGGCTGTGTGCTTAGGGTCGTTGTCCTGTTGGAAGGTGGAGCTACGCCCCAGTCTGAGGTCCTGAGCGCTCTGGAGCAGGTTTTCATCAAGGATTGCTCTGTACTTTGCTCTGTTCATCTTTCCCTCGATCCTGACTAGTCTCCCAGCCCCTGCCGCTGAAAAACATCCCCAGAGCATCATACTGCCACGACCACGCTTCACCGTAGGGATGGTGCCAGGTTTCCTCCAGACGTGACGCTTGGCATTCAGGCCAAAGAGTTCAATCTTGGTTTCTTCAGACCAGAGAATCTTGTTTCTCCTGGTCTGAGTCCTTTAGGTGCCTTTTGGCAAACTCCAAGCGGGCTTTTATGTGCCTTATGTGCCAGACAGAAGGAGTGGCTTCTGTCTGGCCACTCTACCATAAAGGCCTGATTGATGGAGTGCTGCAGAGATGGTTCTCCTTATGGAAAGTTCTCCCATCTCCACAGAGGAACTCTGGAGTTCTTTCAGAGTGACCATCGGGTTCTTGGTTACCCCGCCTGACCAAGGCCCTTCTCCCCCGATTTCTCAGTTTGGCCACGTGGCCAGCTCTAGGAAGAGTCTTGGTGGTTCCAAACTTCTTCCATTTAAGAATGATGGAGGCCACTGTGTTATTGGGGACCTTCAATGCTGCAGAAATGTTTTGGTACCCTTCCCCAGATCTGTGCCTCGACACAATCCTGTCTCGGAGTTCTATGAACAATTCCTTCGACCTCATGGCTTGTTTTTTGCTCTGACATGCACTGTCAACTGTGGGACCTTATATAGACAGGTGTGTGCCTTTTCAAATCATGTCCAATCAATTGAATTTACCACAGGTGCGCTCCAATCAAGTTGAAGAAACATCTCAAGGATGATCATTGGAAACAGGATGCACCTGAGCTCAAGTTTGAGTCTCATAGCAAAGGGTCTGAATACTTATGGAAATAAGGTATTAATTTTCTTTAATCTTAATACATTTGCAAAAATGTCTAAAAACCTGTTTTCACTTTGTCATTATGGGGTATTGTGTGTCGATTGATGAGGGAAAAATGTTTTTTAATCATTTTAGAATAAGGCTGTAACGTAACAAAATGTGGAAAAAGTCAAGGGGTCTGAATACTTTCAGAATGCACTGTATAGTTTTGGGGTTAGGGTTAAGGTTAAGGTTAGGGTTAAGGTTAAGGTTAGGGGTTAAGGTTAGGGTTAAGGTTAGGGGTTAAGGTTAGGGGTTAGGGTTAGGTTTAGGGGTTAAGGTTAGGGTTAGGTTTAGGGGTCAGGGTTAAGGTTAGGGGTTAGGGTTAGGGTTAGTTTTAGGGGTTAGGGTTAGGGGTTAAGGTTAGGGTTAGGTTTAGGGGTTAGGGGTTAGGTTTAGGGGTTAGGGTTAAGGTTAGGGGTTAGGGGTTAGGTTTATGGGTTAGGGTTGGGGGTTAAGGTTAGGGTTAGGGGTTAGGGTGATGGGTTAAGGTTAGGTTTAGGGGTTAGGGGTTAAGGTTAGGGTTAAGTTTAGGGGTCAGGGTTAGGGGTTAAGGTTAGGGTTAGGTTTAGGGGTTAGGGTTAGGGGTTAAGGTTAGGGTTAGGTTTAGGGGTTAGGGTTAGGGGTTAAGGTTAGGGTTAGGTTTAGGGGTTAGGGTTAGGGGTTACGGTTATGGGTTAAGGTTAGGGTTAGGTTTAGGGGTTAGGGAAAATATGATTTTGAAAGGGAATAAATAGTTTGGTCCCCACATGGATAGTAAAACAAAACTGTGTGTGTGTGTGTGTGTGTGTGTGTGTGTGTGTGTGTGTGTGTGTGTGTGTGTGTGTGTGTGTGTGTGTGTGTGTGTGTGTGTGTGTGTGTGTGTGTGTGTGTGTGTGTGTGTGTGTGCGTGTGTGAAATGCTTAGATACATAATGATAACGTGACTCAGACTAAGTAATGACTATATACACTCAGACTAAGTATTGACTATATACACTCAGATTAAGTAATGACTATATACACTCAGACTAAGTAATGACTATATACACTCAGACTAAGTAATGACTATATACACTCAGACTAAGTAATGACTATATACACTCAGACTAAGTAATGACTATATACACTCAGACTAAGTATTGACTATATACACTCAGACTAAGTAATGACTATATACACTCAGACTAAGTAATGACTATATACACACCCCCGACATATTTATATTTGGACAGTGAAGCTAAAACGTTTAATGTGGCTCTATACTTTGAGATCAAATGATTTATATGACAGTACAGAATGTCACCTTTTATTTGAGGTTATTTTCATACGTATCTGTTTTACCATTTAGAAATAAATGCACTTTATGTATATTTTGTAGTCCCCCCATTTGAAGGAGTCATAAGTATTTGTAAAAATGTGTTGACTACATCAAGCTTGTAATTATAAATAATCTATTGTGTCATTTTGGAGTCACTTTTATTGTAAATAAGAATATAATATGTTTCTGAACAGTTCTACATTCATGTGGATGTTACCATGATTCCTGATAATCCTGAATGAATCGTGAATAATAATGAGTGAGAAATTTACAGATGCACAAAGATCATATCCCCAAAACATACTAACCTCACACCATTACCAATAACAGTTAGCATGTATTTGGGGTATGATATTTATGCCTCTGTAACTTTCTCACTCATCATTATTCATGGTTATCCATAATTCTATTCTTATTTACAATAAAAGTGACTCCAAAATGACAAAAATGATTGACCAGTCATTTCTATTGGGCACAACATAATCCAAAACACAACCAAAACAAACTGCAAATGCATCCAACAAGTTTGTAGAGTCACAAGCTTAATGTAGTCATTGCATGCTAGGAATGTGGGACCCTTTGACAAAATGTTATACACTATAAATACATTTGTCCAAATACTAATGACACCTTCGAATGAGGGGGGGGGGGACTAGATACATAAAGTGCTTTCATTTCTAAAGAGTAAATCAGATACCTATGAAAATACCCTCAATAAAAGGTGACATTCTGCACTGTCACCTCATATAAAACATTTGATCTCAAATCCAAAACGCTGGACTATAGAGCCACATTCAAAGTTTTAGCTTCGCTGTCCAAATAAATACATAGGGGATTGTCTGTGTGCATACTCACCCCTGGCAGCACTGAAGGTGTTGAGGTGCTCCGCGGTGAGAAGTGGAGAGGGTAGTTCTCTGATAAACTTCTTCAACAGGGCAGCGACATCGTTAGGACTGACCTCGTCCCAGCTGAACCCTCCAGAGTAGAAGTTCTGCTCCAGGTCCTGCTGCAGCTTCTGATCACAGGGAGAAACAGACAACATTGTTGAACAGTGTACAGGTATTTTTTATTTCATGACTGTATTTTGTTTGTACCCTGCACATGCAGGACTGTGCATATACAATTTTCTAATTAGAAACAAGTGATGGGAAAATATCTCACCTTGATTCTGGACTGAGAGCCTGAAACCCGCAGAATACCCTCTGAGTCTACTCCCCTCTTCTCCAGGAACCACAGCAGCTGTAGAAGAGACATAAATATAAGAACAGCAGCAGACATGCAGGCCATCATGCTCTTGGTTTTCAAGATAGATACTAGAAGTTGGTATTATGTTTAGCTTACCGCCTGCAGGATGAGAGGAGTGGTAGCAGTGGATTTGACTTTCTGGTCATTCTCCAACAGGGTGGCCAGTGGAACCCCAAACAGAGCACTCTCTGTGAACGAAATAGAGAAAGAGAGAGAGAGAGAGAGAGAGAGAGAGAGAGAGAGAGAGAGAGAGAGAGAGAGAGAGAGAGAGACAGAGAGAGAGAGGAAAGGTTAGTATTGCTGTCAACTCCTGTACTCTTTTCACATCTCCCAGGGCTTGACATATGCGTGTGGCTGCAGAGGCAGGAGGAGCATGCAAGGCCACACACACTGGGCTCGCAGTTTGTGTGTAAGTTGTGTTAGAGTTCACATACCTGGGATGTTCCTCTTGCAGGTCTTGTGTCGTTTGACGTCGAGCTCCAGCAGGTCACAGAGCGCTGTCATATCGATCAGGGCCAGCTGACGTACCTTTTTCATGTCCTGGTTGGACAAGTCCTGGATACGAGTTACACCCAGACGACACTGGGGGCAGATCACCCTCTGTAGTGGAGGGAGTGGAAGGGAGACAGAGAGACAGAGAGACAGAGAGACAGAGAGACAGAGAGACAGAGAGACAGAGAGACAGACAGACAGACAGACAGACAGACAGACAGACAGACAGACAGACAGACAGACAGACAGACAGACAGACAGACAGACAGACAGACAGACAGACAGACAGACAGACAGACAGACAGAGAGACAGACAGACAGAGAGAGAGACAGAGACAGAGAGAGAGAGAGAGAGAGAGAGAGAGAGAGAGAGAGAGAGAGAGAGAGAGAGAGAATTAGCAATGGATACAAAATGCAAGTATGGGGACACATTTTTATACACGTCATCTATATTCCTCCCTCTCTTTCTCTCCCTCCTGTCTCCCCTCTCCCCCTCCCCCTCTCCCCTTCCCCTTCTCTATGCAATGCCTGTAACTGAAAGGGTGAAAACCAAGCTGTTGCAAACCATGTGTATTTAACATTTCATCTAACTATACTGAACAAAAATATAAACGCAACATTAAATAATTTCAAAGATTTGACTGAGTAGACAGTTCATATAAGGAAATCAGTCAATTGAAATAAATAAATTAGGCCCTAATCTATGGATTTCACATGGATGGGCAGGGGTACTCACAAACAGGGATGTAAACAAATTTGTGCACAAAATTTGAGAGAAATAAGCTTTTTGTGCATATGGAACATTTCTGGGATCTTTTATTTCAGCTCATGAAACATGAAACCAACACTTTACATGTTCCGTTTATATTTTTGTTCAATATAATAATAAAACAGGAATGATCCTAAATTCATTCTCTGCACATACCTACGCAAAACAGTCCTTGCTTTGTTCCGTACTAAAATCCCTCAGTCTGAGTTCCTAACACTGTTATCTAACCTGCTGTACAGGGTCCCAGTCTGAGTTCCTAACACTGTTATCTAACCTGCTGTACAGGGTCCCAGTCTGAGTTCCTAACACTGTTATCTAACCTGCTGTACAGGGTCCCAGTCTGAGTTCCTAACACTGTTATCTAACCTGCTGTACAGGGTCCCAGTCTGAGTTCCTAACACTGTTATCTAACCTGCTGTACAGGGTCCCAGTCTGAGTTCCTAACACTGTTATCTAACCTACTGTACAGGGTCCCAGTCTGAGTTCCTAACACTGTTATCTAACCTACAGTACAGGGTCCCAGTCTGAGTTCCTAACACTGTTATCTAACCTGCTGTACAGGGTCCCAGTCTGAGTTCCTAACACTGTTATCTAACCTGCTGTACAGGGTCCCAGTCTGAGTTCCTAACACTGTTATCTAACCTACTGTACAGGGTCCCAGTCTGAGTTCCTAACACTGTTATCTAACCTGCTGTACAGGGTCCTAGTCTGAGTTCCTAACACTGTTATCTAACATACTGTACAGGGTCCCAGTCTGAGTTCCTAACACTGTTATCTAACCTGCTGTACAGGGTCCCAGTCTGAGTTCCTAACACTGTTATCTAACCTGCTGTACAGGGTCCCAGTCTGAGTTCCTAACACTGTTATCTAACCTGCTGTACAGGGTCCCAGTCTGAGTTCCTAACACTGTTATCTAACCTACTGTACAGGGTCCCAGTCTGAGTTCCTAACACTGTTATCTAACCTGCTGTACAGGGTCCTAGTCTGAGTTCCTAACACTGTTATCTAACATACTGTACAGGGTCCCAGTCTGAGTTCCTAACACTGTTATCTAACCTGCTGTACAGGGTCCCAGTCTGAGTTCCTAACACTGTTATCTAACCTGCTGTACAGGGTCCCAGTCTGAGTTCCTAACACTGTTATCTAACCTACAGTACAGGGTCCCAGTCTGAGTTCCTAACACTGTTATCTAACCTACTGTACAGGGTCCCAGTCTGAGTTGGCGTAGGAGGAGAGTTTTTCTGTTCTAATGCCTAAGATGATGTGTTCCACGCATTGCATGTGTACCGAGTGAGATAGAGACTCTTACAGGAAGTGTGCCATCCTCCTTCCTCTTGCAGCTGTTCTTCATCTGAGTCAGCTTAGCCTGTTTTAACAAGATGGCCGCCTGTTCGCAGTAGGCCACGTCTGTGATGAAAATCTCCTCTTTAGGGGCTCCTCCATGCTTCTTCTGCTGGTCCAAGCTGACCTCTGACAAACAAAATCAGGTTGATGTGTTAATGATAGTGTGCCTCATAGCAGTCATAACGGTTAGCATAATGTAGCTGTCTGAGGTAGTAAAACACAATGAAATGTTCGCTCATGAATGCTGACCCCAAAGGTGATCGGGCCAGTACATCACCGGGGCCAAGCTTCCTGCCATCCAGGACCTCTATACCAGGCGGTGTCAGAGGAAGGCCCTAAAAATTGTCAACAACTCCAACCATCCTAGTCATAGACTGTTCTCTGCTACCGCACGGCAAGCGGTACCAGAGCACCAAGTCTAGGTTCAAGAGGCTTCTAAACAGCTTCTACCCCGCCCAAGCCATAAGACTCCTGAACATCTAATCAAATGGCTACCCAGACTATTTGCATTGCCCCCCCCCCCCCCCACGCTGCTGCTACTCTCTGTTATTATCTTTGCATAGCCACTTTAATAACTCTACTCTTTAATTACTTCTTATTCTTATCGCTTACTTTTTGGGGGGTATTTTCTTAAAACTGCATTGTTGGTTAAGGGCTTGTAAGTAAGCATGTGACAAATACAATTTGATTTGATTTGATCTTTAATTAAGTTTAGTTCACCTTAGACCAGCTGGTCTGTGGAGTGAGAGTTCAGGATTCATCTGAACCAATCAGAAGAGAGGATGTACACACACACACACACACACACACACACACACACACACACACACACACACACACACACACACACACACACACACACACACACACACACACACACACACACACACACGGTCAATGTATGTTATACTGTCAGGTGGTACATATGGAATAAAGATGTAGAGATAGCTGGTACCTTGTAGTGGTGTCTTGTTGATGGTCTCCATACTGCCCTCCGATAGGGATGATTTAGGCTCTGTAGGCTCAGGGTCTTGACACTCCGGTAGGGATGATTTAGGCTCTGTAGGCTCAGCGTCTTGACACTCCGGTAGGGATGATTTAGGCTCTGTAGGCTCAGGGTCTTGACACTCCGGTAGGGATGATTTAGGCTCTGTAGGCTCAGGGTCTTGACACTCCGGTAGGGATGATTTAGGCTCTGTAGGCTCAGGGTCTTGACACTCCGGTAGGGATGATTTAGGCTCTGTAGGCTCAGGGTCTTGACACTCCGGTAGGGATGATTTAGGCTCTGTAGGCTCAGCGTCTTGACACTCCAGTAGAGGTGTCTGAGTGGAGAGAAGAGAAGGAAACATGTCAAACAATCTATCACATTGATTGATAAAGCCCTTTTTAACTTCTTATGGCTGAGATCCCGTTAACGGGATCGATATGACAACAGCCAGTGAAAGTGCAGGTCGCCAAATTCAAAACAACAGAAATCTCATAATTAAAGATACACTTCTTGTTAATCCCACTACAGTGTCCAATTTCAAATAGGCTTCACAGCGAAAGCACCACAAACAATTGTTAGGTGAGTGCCTATTCACAGAAAAACACAGCCATTTTTCCAGCCAAAGAGAGGAGTCACAAAAAGCAGAAATAGAGATAAATTAATCACTAACCTTTGATGATCTTCATCAGATGACACTCATAGGACTTCATGTTACACAATACATGTATGTTTTGTTCGATAAAGTCCATATTTATATCAACAAATCTCAGTATACATTGGCGCGTTATGTTCAGTAGTTCCAAAAACATCCGGTGATTTTGCAGAGAGCCACGTCAATTTACAGAAATACTCATTATAAATGTTGATGAAAATACAAGTGTTATACATGGAACCTTAGATAAACTTCTCCTTAATGCAACCACTGTGTCAGATTTCAAAAACACTTTACTGAAAAAGCAAACCATGTAATAATCTGAGTACGGCGCTAAGAGCCCAAAACAACCATAAAGATATCCGCCATGTTGTGTGAAATAGCATCATACATTTTCACTTACCTTTGATGATCTTCATCGGAATGCACACCCAGGAATCCCAGTTCCACAATAAATGTTTGATTTGTTCGATAAAGTTAATAATTTATGTCAGTTACAGTCCGTAGAAACATGTCAAACGATGTATAGAATCAATCTTTAGGATGTTTTTAACATAAATCTTCAATAATGTTCCAACCGGAGAATTCCTTTGTCTGTAGAAATGCAATGGAACAGAGCTCGCTCACAAGTGAACGAGCGTCACGAGCTCATGGCACTCTGCCAGACACCTGGCTCAAACAGCCCTTATGAGCCCCCACTTCACAGTAGAAGCATCAAACAAGGTTCTAAAGACTGTTGACATCTAGTGGAAGCCTTAGGAAGTGCAATATGACCAATATCCCACTGTGTATTCGATATGCCAAGAGTTGAAAACCTACAAACCTCAGATTTCCCACTTCCTGGTTGGATTTTTTCTCAGGTTTTTGCCTGCCATATGAGTTCTGTTATAATCACAGACATCATTCAAACAGTTTTCTATCCAAATATACTGATAATATGCATATCTTAGCTTCTGGGACTGAATAGCAGGCAGTTTACTCTGGGCACCTCTGGGCACCTTATTCATCCTAGCTACTCAATACTGCCCCCCAGCCATAAGAAGTTTTAACATCGGCAGTTTGTCGCAAAGTGCTTTTGCAGTAACACATCCTAGAACCCAAAGAGCAAGCAAACATGTCTACCAATAGAGGTAGGACGAGCTAGAGTACAGTAACAGCTAGTCTCTTTACAGTGTCATGTCACTTCATGGTGTCTGATGACTGAATGGAAGCACGGAGAGAAGAATTGTTTTCTAGTGTTAAACAACTGATAGGATCAGAGAAACACATATATTACTCCATCTCGGGAGCTCAGACGACAAGAATGGCCTTTACATGTGATTTCCCTTTATTCTGATAGGTCAACTGTCTTTATAGAACTCCAGCATCAGTGAGAATAGAGGAATGAATGCAGTGAAGGCTATTATTTAACCAAAGGGATTCTGGGAGATGTGCTCTGTGTGGACTAGAGTAAACCTTTCATTGGATGTGTACTTGACTCAGCTGGTGTAAAATCAAAGAACAAAAGCCTGAAAGCACACACACACAATTGTGTGTGTATGTATTTGTTTCGTTTCAGCTGCATGAACAGGAAATCCATCCTGTTATCACAGAAAAAATAATATCTACGGACAGATTGCACCATTAAGAAGAGTCAGTATGAAGCAATGTGGAAAGGAAATCCTACAGAATGCTCCTTGAGGAAGAAGAGTGACAGTAAGACAGTACAAACAATGTGTCAGCAGTCAGTGGGACAGTAAGACAGTACTAACAACGTGTCAGCAGTCAGTGGGACAGTAAGACAGTACTAACAATGTGTCAGCGGTCAGTAAGACAGTAAGACAGTACTAAACCATGTGTAAGCGGTCAGTAAGACAGTAAGACAGTACTAAACCATGTGTAAGCGGTCAGTAAGACAGTAAGACAGTACTAAACCATGTGTAAGCGGTCAGTAAGACAGTAAGACAGTACTAAACCATGTGTAAGCGGTCAGTGGGACAGTAAGACAGTACTAAACCATGTGTAAGCAGTCAGTCTGACAGTAAGACAGTACTAAACCATGTGTAAGCGGTCAGTAAGACAGTACTAAACCATGTGTAAGCGGTCAGTAAGACAGTAAGACAGTACTAAACCATGTGTAAGCGGTCAGTAAGACAGTAAGACAGTACTAAACCATGTGTAAGCGGTCAGTACAGTACTAAACATGTGTAAGCGGTCAGTAAGACAGTACTAAACCATGTGTAAGCGGTCAGTAAGACAGTAAGACAGTACTAAACCATGTGTAAGCGGTCAGTCTGACAGTAAGACAGTACTAAACCATGTGTAAGCGGTCAGTCTGACAGTAAGACAGTACTAAACCATGTGTAAGCGGTCAGTCTGACAGTAAGACAGTACTAAACCATGTGTAAGCGGTCAGTAAGACAGTAAGACAGTACTAAACCATGTGTAAGCGGTCAGTAAGACAGTAAGACAGTACTAAACCATGTGTAAGCGGTCAGTAAGACAGTAAGACAGTACTAAACCATGTGTAAGCGGTCAGTAAGACAGTAAGACAGTACTAAACCATGTGTAAGCGGTCAGTAAGACAGTAAGACAGTACTAAACCATGTGTAAGCGGTCAGTAAGACAGTAAGACAGTACTAAACCATGTGTAAGCGGTCAGTAAGACAGTAAGACAGTACTAAACCATGTGTAAGCGGTCAGTAAGACAGTAAGACAGTACTAAACCATGTGTAAGCGGTCAGTAAGACAGTAAGACAGTACTAAACCATGTGTAAGCGGTCAGTGGGACAGTAAGACAGTACTAAACCATGTGTAAGCGGTCAGTAAGACAGTAAGACAGTACTAAACCATGTGTAAGCGGTCAGTAAGACAGTAAGACAGTACTAAACCATGTGTAAGCGGTCAGTAAGACAGTAAGACAGTACTAAACCATGTGTAAGCGGTCAGTAAGACAGTAAGACAGTACTAAACCATGTGTAAGCGGTCAGTAAGACAGTAAGACAGTACTAAACCATGTGTAAGCGGTCAGTGGGACAGTAAGACAGTACTAAACCATGTGTAAGCGGTCAGTAAGACAGTAAGACAGTACTAAACCATGTGTAAGCGGTCAGTCTGACAGTAAGACAGTACTAAACCATGTGTAAGCGGTCAGTAAGACAGTAAGACAGTACTAAACCATGTGTAAGCGGTCAGCGGTCAGTAAGACAGTACTAAACCATGTGTAAGCGGTCAGCGGTCAGTAAGACAGTACTAAACCATGTGTAAGCGGTCAGTAAGACAGTAAGACAGTACTAAACCATGTGTAAGCGGTCAGTAAGACAGTACTAAACCATGTTTAAGCGGTCAGTAAGACAGTAAGACAGTACTAAACCATGTGTAAGCGGTCAGTAAGACAGTACTAAACCATGTGTAAGCGGTCAGTTAGACAGTACTAAACCATGTGTAAGCGGTCAGTAAGACAGTAAGACAGTACTAAACCATGTGTAAGCGGTCAGTAAGACAGTAAGCCAGTACTAAACCATGTGTAAGCGGTCAGTAAGACAGTACTAAACCATGTGTAAGTGGTCAGTAAGACAGTACTAAACCATGTGTAAGCGGTCAGTAAGACAGTAAGACAGTACTAAACCATGTGTAAGCAGTCAGTAAGACAGTACTAAACCATGTGTAAGCGGTCAGTAAGACAGTAAGACAGTACTAAACCATGTGTAAGCGGTCAGTAAGACAGTAAGACAGTACTAAACCATGTGTAAGCTGTCAGTAAGACAGTAAGACAGTACTAAGCCATGTGTAAGCAGTCAGTCTGACAGTAAGACAGTACTAAACCATGTGTAAGCGGTCAGTAAGACAGTACTAAACCATGTGTAAGCGGTCAGTAAGACAGTACTAAACCATGTGTAAGCGGTCAGTAAGACAGTAAGACAGTACTAAACCATGTGTAAGCGGTCAGTAAGACAGTAAGACAGTATTAGACCATGTGTAAGCGGTCAGTGGGACAGTAAGACAGTACTAAACCATGTGTAAGCGGTCAGTAAGACAGTAAGACAGTACTAAACCATGTGTAAGCGGTCAGTAAGACAGTAAGACAGTACTAAACCATGTGTAAGCGGTCAGTGGGACAGTAAGACAGTACTAAACCATGTGTAAGCGGTCAGTAAGACAGTACTAAACCATGTGTAAGCGGTCAGTGGGACAGTAAGAGAGTACTAAACCATGTGTAAGCGGTCAGTAAGACAGTAAGACAGTACTAAACCATGTGTAAGCGGTCAGTAAGACAGTAAGACAGTACTAAACCATGTGTAGGCGGTCAGTCTGACAGTAAGACAGTATTAAACCATGTGTAAGCGGTCAGTAAGACAGTAAGACAGTACTAAACCATGTGTAAGCGGTCAGTAAGACAGTAAGACAGTACTAAACCATGTGTAAGCGGTCAGTCTGACAGTAAGACAGTACTAAACCATGTGTAAGCGGTCAGTAAGACAGTAAGACAGTACTAAACCATGTGTAAGCGGTCAGCGGTCAGTAAGACAGTACTAAACCATGTGTAAGCGGTCAGTAAGACAGTAAGACAGTACTAAACCATGTGTAAGCGGTCAGTAAGACAGTAAGACAGTACTAAACCATGTGTAAGCGGTCAGTAAGACAGTACTAAACCATGTGTAAGCGGTCAGTTAGACAGTACTAAACCATGTGTAAGCGGTCAGTAAGTCAGTAAGACAGTACTAAACCATGTGTAAGCGGTCAGTAAGACAGTAAGCCAGTACTAAACCATGTGTAAGCGGTCAGTAAGACAGTACTAAACCATGTGTAAGCGGTCAGTAAGACAGTACTAAACCATGTGTAAGCGGTCAGTAAGACAGTAAGACAGTACTAAACCATGTGTAAGCAGTCAGTAAGACAGTACTAAACCATGTGTAAGCGGTCAGTAAGACAGTAAGACAGTACTAAACCATGTGTAAGCGGTCAGTAAGACAGTAAGACAGTACTAAACCATGTGTAAGCTGTCAGTAAGACAGTAAGACAGTACTAAGCCATGTGTAAGCAGTCAGTCTGACAGTAAGACAGTACTAAACCATGTGTAAGCGGTCAGTAAGACAGTAAGACAGTACTAAACCATGTGTAAGCGGTCAGTAAGACAGTAAGACAGTATTAGACCATGTGTAAGCGGTCAGTGGGACAGTAAGACAGTACTAAACCATGTGTAAATGGTCAGTAAGACAGTAAGACAGTACTAAACCATGTGTAAGGCGGTCAGTCTGACAGTAAAGACAGTACTAAACCATGTGTAAGCGGTCAGTAAGACAGTAAGACAGTACTAAACCATGTGTAAGCGGTCAGTAAGACAGTAAGACAGTACTAAACCATGTGTAAGCAGTCAGTGGGACAGTAAGACAGTACTGAACCATGTGTAAGCGGTCAGTCTGACAGTAAGACAGTACTAAACCATGTGTAAGCGGTCAGTATGACAGTACTAAACCATGTGTAAGCGGTCAGTCTGACAGTAAGACAGTACTAAACCATGTGTAAGCGGTCAGTAAGACAGTAAGACAGTACTAAACCATGTGTAAGCGGTCAGTAAGACAGTAAGACAGTACTAAACCATGTGTAAGCGGTCAGTAAGACAGTAAGACAGTACTAAACCATGTGTAAGCGGTCAGTAAGACAGTAAGACAGTACTAAACCATGTGTAAGCGGTCAGTAAGACAGTAAGACAGTACTAAACCATGTGTAAGCGGTCAGTCTGACAGTAAGACAGTACTAAACCATGTGTAAGCGGTCAGTGGGACAGTACTAAACCATGTGTAAGCGGTCAGTAAGACAGTAAGACAGTACTAAACCATGTGTAAGCGGTCAGTAAGACAGTACTAAACCATGTGTAAGCGGTCAGTAAGACAGTAAGACAGTACTAAACCATGTGTAAGCAGTCAGTCTGACAGTAAGACAGTACTAAACCATGTGTAAGCGGTCAGTGGGACAGTAAGACAGTACTAAACCATGTGTAAGCGGTCAGTAAGACAGTTAAACAGTACTAAACCATGTGTAAGCGGTCAGTAAGACAGTAAGACAGTACTAAACCATGTGTAAGCAGTCAGTCTGACAGTAAGACAGTACTAAACCATGTGTAAGCGGTCAGTAAGACAGTAAGACAGTACTAAACCATGTGTAAGCGGTCAGTAAGACAGTAAGACAGTACTAAACCATGTGTAAGCGGTCAGTAAGACAGTCTGACAGTACTAAACCATGTGTAAGCGGTCAGTGGGACAGTACTAAACCATGTGTAAGCGGTCAGTAAGACAGTAAGACAGTACTAAACCGTGTGTAAGCGGTCAGTAAGACAGTCTGACAGTACTAAACCATGTGTAAGCGGTCAGTAAGACAGTACTAAACCATGTGTAAGCGGTCAGTAAGACAGTAAGACAGTACTAAACCATGTGTAAGCGGTCAGTAAGACAGTACTAAACCATGTGTAAGCGGTCAGTTAGACAGTACTAAACCATGTGTAAGCGGTCAGTAAGTCAGTAAGACAGTACTAAACCATGTGTAAGCGGTCAGTAAGACAGTAAGCCAGTACTAAACCATGTGTAAGCGGTCAGTAAGACAGTACTAACATGTGTACGGCAGTACGTAAACCATGTGTAAGCGGTCAGTAAGACAGTAAGACAGTACTAAACCATGTGTAAGCAGTCAGTAAGACAGTACTAAACCATGTGTAAGCGGTCAGTAAGACAGTAAGACAGTACTAAACCATGTGTAAGCGGTCAGTAAGACAGTAAGACAGTACTAAACCATGTGTAAGCTGTCAGTAAGACAGTAAGACAGTACTAAGCCATGTGTAAGCAGTCAGTCTGACAGTAAGACAGTACTAAACCATGTGTAAGCGGTCAGTAAGACAGTAAGACAGTACTAAACCATGTGTAAGCGGTCAGTAAGACAGTAAGACAGTATTAGACCATGTGTAAGCGGTCAGTGGGACAGTAAGACAGTACTAAACCATGTGTAAATGGTCAGTAAGACAGTAAGACAGTACTAAACCATGTGTAAGCGGTCAGTCTGACAGTAAGACAGTACTAAACCATGTGTAAGCGGTCAGTAAGACAGTAAGACAGTATTAAACCATGTGTAAGCGGTCAGTAAGACAGTAAGACAGTACTAAACCATGTGTAAGCAGTCAGTGGGACAGTAAGACAGTACTGAACCATGTGTAAGCGGTCAGTCTGACAGTAAGACAGTACTAAACCATGTGTAAGCGGTCAGTATGACAGTACTAAACCATGTGTAAGCGGTCAGTCTGACAGTAAGACAGTACTAAACCATGTGTAAGCGGTCAGTAAGACAGTAAGACAGTACTAAACCATGTGTAAGCGGTCAGTAAGACAGTAAGACAGTACTAAACCATGTGTAAGCGGTCAGTAAGACAGTAAGACAGTACTAAACCATGTGTAAGCGGTCAGTAAGACAGTAAGACAGTACTAAACCATGTGTAAGCGGTCAGTAAGACAGTAAGACAGTACTAAACCATGTGTAAGCGGTCAGTCTGACAGTAAGACAGTACTAAACCATGTGTAAGCGGTCAGTGGGACAGTACTAAACCATGTGTAAGCGGTCAGTAAGACAGTAAGACAGTACTAAACCATGTGTAAGCGGTCAGTAAGACAGTACTAAACCATGTGTAAGCGGTCAGTAAGACAGTAAGACAGTACTAAACCATGTGTAAGCAGTCAGTCTGACAGTAAGACAGTACTAAACCATGTGTAAGCGGTCAGTGGGACAGTAAGACAGTACTAAACCATGTGTAAGCGGTCAGTAAGACAGTTAAACAGTACTAAACCATGTGTAAGCGGTCAGTAAGACAGTAAGACAGTACTAAACCATGTGTAAGCAGTCAGTCTGACAGTAAGACAGTACTAAACCATGTGTAAGCGGTCAGTAAGACAGTAAGACAGTACTAAACCATGTGTAAGCGGTCAGTAAGACAGTAAGACAGTACTAAACCATGTGTAAGCGGTCAGTAAGACAGTCTGACAGTACTAAACCATGTGTAAGCGGTCAGTGGGACAGTACTAAACCATGTGTAAGCGGTCAGTAAGACAGTAAGACAGTACTAAACCGTGTGTAAGCGGTCAGTAAGACAGTCTGACAGTACTAAACCATGTGTAAGCGGTCAGTAAGACAGTACTAAACCATGTGTAGCGGTCAAGTAAGACAGTAAGACAGTACTAAACCATGGTGTAAGCGGTCAGTAAGACAGATACTAAACCATGTGTAAGCAGTCAGTCTGACAGTAAGACAGTACTAACCATGGTGTAAGCAGTCCAGTCTGACAGTAGACAGTACTAACACCAGGTGTAAGCGGTCAGTAAGACACAGTAAGACAGTACTAAACCATGTGTAAGCGGTCAGTAAGGACAGTAAGACAGTACAAACCGATGGTGTAAGCACGGTCAGTAAGCCAGTAATGACAGTACCAAACCATGTGTAAGCTGGTCAGTAAGACAGTAAACCAGTACTAAACCATAGTGTAAGCGGTCCAGTCTGACAGTAAACAGTACTAAACCATGGTGTAAGCGGTCAGCAAAGACAGGAAGACCAGTACTCAGAACCAATGTGTAAGCAGTCAGTAAGACAGAGTAAGACAGTACTAAAACCATGTGTGAAGCGGTCAGTCTGACAGTAAAGACAGTGACTAACCATGTGTAAGCTGTCTGTAAGACACAGTAAAGACAAGTACTAAACCATGTGTAAGCGGTCAGTCTGACAGTAAGACAGTACTAAACCATGTGTAAGTGGTCTGTAAGACAGTAAGACAGTACTAAACCATGTGTAAGCAGTCAGTCTGACAGTAAGACAGTACTAAACCATGTGTAAGCGGTCAGTAAGACAGTAAGACAGTACTAAACCATGTGTTAGCAGTCAGTAAGACAGTAAGACAGTACTAAACCATGTGTAAGCAGTCAGTAAGACAGTAAGACAGTACTAAACCATGTGTAAGCGGTCAGTAAGACAGTAAGACAGTACTAAACCAT
>NW_024060963.1:0-208088 GCF_016432855.1 Salvelinus namaycush
ACCTGACTATAGGCCACAGGCCCCTGTGCTGTTCCACCTGACTATAGGCCACAGGCCCCTTCCTGTTCCACTTGACTATAGGCCACAGGCCCCTTCCTGTTCCACCTGACTATAGGCCACAGCCCCTTCCTGTTCCACCTGACTGTAGGCCACAGGCCCCTGTGCTGTTCCACCTGACATAGGCCACAGGCCCCTTCCTGTTCCACCTGACTATAGGCCACAGGCCCCTGTGCTGTTCCACCTGACTAGGCCACAGGCCCTTCCTGTTCCACCTGACTATAGGCCACAGGCCCCTGTGCTGTTCCACCTGACTATAGGACACAGGCCCCTGTGCTGTTCCACCTGACTATAGGCCACAGGCCCCTCCTGTTCCACCTGACTATAGGCCACAGGCCCCTTCCTGTTCCACCTGACTATAGGCACAGGCCCCTGTACTGTTCCACCTGACTATAGGCCACAGGCCCCTGTGCTGTTCCACCTGACTATAGGCCCAGGCCCCTTCCACCTGACTATAGGCCACAGGCCCCTTTCCTGTTCCACCTGACTATAGGCCACAGGCCCCTGTGCCTGTTCCACCTGACTATAGGCCACAGGCCCCTGTGCTTTCCACCTGACTATAGGCCACAGGCCCCTTCCTGTTCCACCTGACTATAGGCCACAGGCCCCTTCCGTGTCCCACCTGACTATAGGCCACAGGCCCCTTCCTGTTCCACCTGACTATAGGCCACAGGCCCTTCCTGTTCCACCTGACTATAGGCCACAGGCCCCTCCTGTTCCACCTGACTGTAGGCCACAGGCCCCTTCCTGTTCCACCTGACTATAGGCCACAGGCCCCTGTGCTGTTCCACCTGACTATAGGCCACAGGCCCCTTCTGCTGTTCCACCTGACTATAGGCCACAGGCCCCTGTGCTGTTCCACTGACTATAGGCCACAGGCCCCTTCCTGTTCACCTGACTATAGTCCACAGGCCCCTGTGCTGTTCCACCTGACTATAGGCCACAGGCCCCCTGTGCCTGTTCCACCTGACTATAGGCCCACAGGCCCCTTCCTGTTCCACCTGACTAGTAGGCCACAGGCCCCTTCCTGTTCCACCTGACTATAGGCCACAGGCCCTGTTCTGTTCCACCTGACTATAGGCCACAGGCCCCTTCCTGTTCCACCTGCTATCGGCCACAGGCCCCTGTGCTGTTCCACCTGCCTATAGGCCACAGGCCCCTTCCTGTTCCACCTGGACTATAGGCCACAGGCCCCTTCCTGTTCCACCTGACTGTTAGGCCCACAGGCCCCCTTCCTGTTCCACCTGACTATAGGCCACAGGCCCTGTGCTGTTCACATGACTATAGGCCCAAGGCCCCTTCCTGTTCCACTGACATAGGCCACAGGCCCCTGTGCCTGTTCCCACCTGACTATAGGCCACAGGCCCCTTCCTGTTCCACCTGACTATAGGCCAACAGGCCCCCTTCCGCTTCCACCTGATCTATAGGCCACAGGGCCCCTGTGCCTGTTCCTACCTGACTATAGGCCACAGGGCCCCTTCCTGTTCCACCTGAACTATAGTCCACATGCCCCGTTCCTGTTCCACCTGACTATTCGGACCACAGGGCCCCATTCCTGTTCCACCTGACTATAGGCCACAGGCCCCTGTGCTGTTCCACCTGACTATAGGCCACAGGCCCCCTTCCTGTTCCACCTGACTATAGGCCACAGGCCCCTTCCTGTCCACCTGACTGTAGGCCACAGGCCCCTTCCTGTTCCACCTGACTATAGGCCACAGGCCCCTGTGTCGTTCCACCTGACTATAGGCCACAGGCCCTTCCTGTTCACCTGACTATAGGCCACAGGCCCCTTCCTTGTTCCACCCTGACTATAGGCCACAGTCCCATGGGGCTGTTACCACCTGCTCTATAGGCCACAGGCCACTGTTGCTGTTCACTGACTATAGGCCACAGGCGCCCTTCTGTTTTCCACTTGACTATAGGCCACAGGCCCCTTCCTGTTCCACCTGACTATAGCCACAAGGCCCCTTTTCCTGTTCCACCTGACTGTAGGCCACAGGCCCCTGTGTCTGTTCCACCTGACTTATAGGCCACAGGCCGCCTTCCTGGTCACCTGACTATAGGCCCACAGCCTGTGCCGTTCCACCTGACTATAGGCCACAGGCCCTTACCTGTTCACCTGACTATAGGCCACAGGCCCCTGTAGCTGTTCCACCTGACTATAGGACACAGGCCCCTGTGCTGTTCCACCTGACTATAGGCCACAGGCCTTCACTGTGCCCTGACTATAGGCACAGGCCCCTTCCTGTTCACCTACTAGAGCCAACAGGCCCCTGTCATGTTCCACCTGACTATAGGCCACAGGCCCCTGTGCTGTTCCACCCTGACTATAGGCCACAGGCCCCTGTGCCTGTTCCACCTGAACTATAGGCCACAGGCCCCTGTGCTGTTCCACCTGACTATAGGCCACAGGCCCCTTCCTGATCCACCTGACTATAGGCCACAGGCCCCTTCCTGTTCCACCTGACTATAGGCCACAGGCCCCTTCCTGTTCCACCTGACTATAGGCCACAGGCCCCTGTGCTGTTCCACCTGACTATAGGCCACAGGCCCCTTCCTGTTCCACCTGACTATAGGCCACAGGCCCCTGTGCTGTTCCACCTGACTATAGGCCACAGGCCCCTTCCTGTTCCACCTGACTATAGGCCACAGGCCCCTGTGCTGTTCCACCTGACTATAGGCCACAGGCCCCTTCCTGTTCCACCTGACTATAGGCCACAGGCCCCTGTGCTGTTCCACCTGACTATAGGCCACAGGCCCCTTCCTGTTCCACCTGACTATAGGCCACAGGCCCCTGTGCTGTTCCACCTGACTATAGGCCACAGGCCCCTGTGCTGTTCCACCTGACTATAGGCCACAGGCCCCTTCCTGTTCCACCTGACTATAGGCCACAGGCCCCTTCCTGTTCCACCTGACTGTAGGCCACAGGCCCCTGTGCTGTTCCACCTGACTATAGGCCACAGGCCCCTTCCTGTTCCACCTGACTATAGGCCACAGGCCCCTGTGCTGTTCCACCTGACTATAGGCCACAGGCCCCTTCCTGTTCCACCTGACTATAGGCCACAGGCCCCTTCCTGTTCCACCTGACTATAGGCCACAGGCCCCTGTGCTGTTCCACCTGACTATAGGCCACAGGCCCCTGTGCTGTTCCACCTGACTATAGGCCACAGGCCCCTGTGCTGTTCCACCTGACTATAGGCCACAGGCCCCTGTGCTGTTCCACCTGACTATAGGCCACAGGCCCCTTCCTGTTCCACCTGACTATAGGCCACAGGCCCCTGTGCTGTTCCACCTGACTATAGGCCACAGGCCCCTTCCTGTTCCACCTGACTATAGGCCACAGGCCCCTTCCTGTTCCACCTGACTATAGGCCACAGGCCCCTTCCTGTTCCACCTGACTGTAGGCCACAGGCCCCTTCCTGTTCCACCTGACTGTAGGCCACAGGCCCCATCCTGTTCCACCTGACTATAGGCCACAGGCCCCTTCCTGTTCCACCTGACTATAGGCCACAGGCCCCTGTGCTGTTCCACCTGACTATAGGCCACAGGCCCCTTCCTGTTCCACCTGACTGTAGGCCACAGGCCCCTTCCTGTTCCACCTGACTGTAGGCCACAGGCCCCTTCCTGTTCCACCTGACTATAGGCCACAGGCCCCTGTGCATGTTCCACCTGACTATAGGCCACAGGCCCCTTCCTGTTCCACCTGACTATAGGCCACAGGCCCCTTCCTGTTCCACCTGACTGTAGGCCACAGGCCCCTTCCTGTTCCACCTGACTATAGGCCACAGGCCCCTTCCTGTTCCACCTGACTATAGGCCACAGGCCCCTTCCTGTTCCACCTGACTATAGGCCACAGGCCCCTTCCTGTTCCACCTGACTATAGGCCACAGGCCCCTTCCTGTTCCACCTGACTGTAGGCCACAGGCCCCTTCCTGTTCCACCTGACTGTAGGCCACAGGCCCCTTCCTGTTCCACCTGACTGTAGGCCACAGGCCCCTTCCTGTTCCACCTGACTATCGGCCACAGGCCCCTGTGCTGTTCCACCTGACTATAGGCCACAGGCCCCTTCCTATTCCACCTGACTATAGGCCACAGGCCCCTTCCTGTTCCACCTGACTGTAGGCCACAGGCCCCTTCCTGTTCCACCTGACTGTAGGCCACAGGCCCCTTCCTGTTCCACCTGACTATAGGCCACAGGCCCCTGTGCTGTTCCACCTGACTATAGGCCACAGGCCCCTTCCTGTTCCACCTGACTGTAGGCCACAGGCCCCTTCCTGTTCCACCTGACTGTAGGCCACAGGCCCCTTCCTGTTCCACCTGACTATAGGCCACAGGCCCCTTCCTGTTCCACCTGACTATAGGCCACATGCCCCTTCCTGTTCCACCTGACTATAGGCCACAGGCCCCTTCCTGTTCCACCTGACTGTAGGCCACAGGCCCCTTCCTGTTCCACCTGACTGTAGGCCACAGGCCCCTTCCTGTTCCACCTGACTATAGGCCACAGGCCCCTGTGCTGTTCCACCTGACTATAGGCCACAGGCCCCTGTGCTGTTCCACCTGACTATAGGCCACAGGCCCCTTCCTGTTCCACCTGACTATAGGCCACAGGCCCCTTCCTGTTCCACCTGACTGTAGGCCACAGGCCCCTGTGCTGTTCCACCTGACTATAGGCCACAGGCCCCTTCCTGTTCCACCTGACTATAGGCCACAGGCCCCTGTGCTGTTCCACCTGACTATAGGCCACAGGCCCCTTCCTGTTCCACCTGACTATAGGCCACAGGCCCCTTCCTGTTCCACCTGACTATAGGCCACAGGCCCCTGTGCTGTTCCACCTGACTATAGGCCACAGGCCCCTGTGCTGTTCCACCTGACTATAGGCCACAGGCCCCTGTGCTGTTCCACCTGACTATAGGCCACAGGCCCCTGTGCTGTTCCACCTGACTATAGGCCACAGGCCCCTTCCTGTTCCACCTGACTATAGGCCACAGGCCCCTGTGCTGTTCCACCTGACTATAGGCCACAGGCCCCTTCCTGTTCCACCTGACTATAGGCCACAGGCCCCTTCCTGTTCCACCTGACTATAGGCCACAGGCCCCTTCCTGTTCCACCTGACTGTAGGCCACAGGCCCCTTCCTGTTCCACCTGACTGTAGGCCACAGGCCCCATCCTGTTCCACCTGACTATAGGCCACAGGCCCCTTCCTGTTCCACCTGACTATAGGCCACAGGCCCCTGTGCTGTTCCACCTGACTATAGGCCACAGGCCCCTTCCTGTTCCACCTGACTGTAGGCCACAGGCCCCTTCCTGTTCCACCTGACTGTAGGCCACAGGCCCCTTCCTGTTCCACCTGACTATAGGCCACAGGCCCCTGTGCATGTTCCACCTGACTATAGGCCACAGGCCCCTTCCTGTTCCACCTGACTATAGGCCACAGGCCCCTTCCTGTTCCACCTGACTGTAGGCCACAGGCCCCTTCCTGTTCCACCTGACTATAGGCCACAGGCCCCTTCCTGTTCCACCTGACTATAGGCCACAGGCCCCTTCCTGTTCCACCTGACTATAGGCCACAGGCCCCTTCCTGTTCCACCTGACTATAGGCCACAGGCCCCTTCCTGTTCCACCTGACTGTAGGCCACAGGCCCCTTCCTGTTCCACCTGACTGTAGGCCACAGGCCCCTTCCTGTTCCACCTGACTGTAGGCCACAGGCCCCTTCCTGTTCCACCTGACTATCGGCCACAGGCCCCTGTGCTGTTCCACCTGACTATAGGCCACAGGCCCCTTCCTATTCCACCTGACTATAGGCCACAGGCCCCTTCCTGTTCCACCTGACTGTAGGCCACAGGCCCCTTCCTGTTCCACCTGACTGTAGGCCACAGGCCCCTTCCTGTTCCACCTGACTATAGGCCACAGGCCCCTGTGCTGTTCCACCTGACTATAGGCCACAGGCCCCTTCCTGTTCCACCTGACTGTAGGCCACAGGCCCCTTCCTGTTCCACCTGACTGTAGGCCACAGGCCCCTTCCTGTTCCACCTGACTATAGGCCACAGGCCCCTTCCTGTTCCACCTGACTATAGGCCACATGCCCCTTCCTGTTCCACCTGACTATAGGCCACAGGCCCCTTCCTGTTCCACCTGACTGTAGGCCACAGGCCCCTTCCTGTTCCACCTGACTGTAGGCCACAGGCCCCTTCCTGTTCCACCTGACTGTAGGCCACAGGCCCCTTCCTGTTCCACCTGACTGTAGGCCACAGGCCCCTTCCTGTTCCACCTGACTGTAGGCCACAGGCCCCTGTGCTGTTCCACCTGACTATAGGCCACAGGCCCCTGTGCTGTTCCACCTGACTATAGGCCACAGGCCCCTTCCTGTTCCACCTGACTGTAGGCCAAAGGCCCCTGTGCTGTTCCACCTGACTATAGGCCACTGGCCCCTGTGCTGTTCCACCTGACTATAGGCCACAGGCCCCTGTGCTGTTCCACCTGACTATAGGCCACAGGCCCCTGTGCTGTTCCACCTGACTGTAGGCCACAGGCCCCTGTGCTGTTCCACCTGACTGTAGGCCACAGGCCCCTGTGCTGTTCCACCTGACTATAGGCCACAGGCCCCTGTGCTGTTCCACCTGACTATAGGCCACAGGCCCCTGTGCTGTTCCACCTGACTATAGGCCACAGGCCCCTTCCTGTTCCACCTGACTATAGGCCACAGGCCCCTTCCTGTTCCACCTGACTATAGGCCACAGGCCCCTATGCTGTTCCACCTGACTATAGGCCACAGGCCCCTTCCTGTTCCACCTGACTATAGGCCACAGGCCCCTGTGCTGTTCCACCTGACTATAGGCCACAGGCCCCTGTGCTGTTCCACCTGACTATAGGCCACAGGCCCCTGTGCTGTTCCACCTGACTATAGGCCACAGGCCCCTTCCTGTTCCACCTGACTATAGGCCACAGGCCCCTTTGCTGTTCCACCTGACTATAGGCCACAGGCCCCTGTGCTGTTCCACCTGACTATAGGCCACAGGCCCCTGTGCTGTTCCACCTGACTATAGGCCACAGGCCCCTTCCTGTTCCACCTGACTGTAGGCCACAGGCCCCTTCCTGTTCCACCTGACTATAGGCCACAGGCCCCTTCCTGTTCCACCTGACTATAGGCCACAGGCCCCTTCCTGTTCCACCTGACTGTAGGCCACAGGCCCCTTCCTGTTCCACCTGACTATAGGCCACAGGCCCCTGTGCTGTTCCACCTGACTATAGGACACAGGCCCCTGTGCTGTTCCACCTGACTATAGGCCACAGGCCCCTTCCTGTTCCACCTGACTATAGGCCACAGGCCCCTTCCTGTTCCACCTGACTATAGGCCACAGGCCCCTGTGCTGTTCCACCTGACTATAGGCCACAGGCCCCTTCCTGTTCCACCTGACTATAGGCCACAGGCCCCTGTGCTATTCCACCTGACTATAGGCCACAGGCCCCTTCCTGTTCCACCTGACTATAGGCCACAGGCCCCTGTGCTGTTCCACCTGACTATAGGACACAGGCCCCTGTGCTGTTCCACCTGACTATAGGCCACAGGCCCCTTCCTGTTCCACCTGACTATAGGCCACAGGCCCCTGTACTGTTCCACCTGACTATAGGCCACAGGCCCCTGTGCTGTTCCACCTGACTATAGGCCACAGGCCCCTTCCTGTTCCACCTGACTATAGGCCACAGGCCCCTGTGCTGTTCCACCTGACTATAGGCCACAGGCCCCTGTGCTGTTCCACCTGACTATAGGCCACAGGCCCCTTCCTGTTCCACCTGACTATAGGCCACAGGCCCCTTCCTGTTCCACCTGACTATAGGCCACAGGCCCCTGTGCTGTTCCACCTGACTATAGGCCACAGGCCCCTTCCTGTTCCACCTGACTATAGGCCACAGGCCCCTTCCTGTTCCACCTGACTATAGGCCACAGGCCCCTGTGCTGTTCCACCTGACTATAGGCCACAGGCCCCTTCCTGTTCCACCTGACTATAGGCCACAGGCCCCTGTGCTGTTCCACCTGACTATAGGCCACAGGCCCCTGTGCTGTTCCACCTGACTATAGGCCACAGGCCCCTGTGCTGTTCCACCTGACTATAGGCCACAGGCCCCTTCCTGATCCACCTGACTATAGGCCACAGGCCCCTTCCTGTTCCACCTGACTATAGGCCACAGGCCCCTTCCTGTTCCACCTGACTATAGGCCACAGGCCCCTGTGCTGTTCCACCTGACTATAGGCCACAGGCCCCTTCCTGTTCCACCTGACTATAGGCCACAGGCCCCTGTGCTGTTCCACCTGACTATAGGCCACAGGCCCCTTCCTGTTCCACCTGACTATAGGCCACAGGCCCCTGTGCTGTTCCACCTGACTATAGGCCACAGGCCCCTTCCTGTTCCACCTGACTATAGGCCACAGGCCCCTGTGCTGTTCCACCTGACTATAGGCCACAGGCCCCTTCCTGTTCCACCTGACTATAGGCCACAGGCCCCTGTGCTGTTCCACCTGACTATAGGCCACAGGCCCCTGTGCTGTTCCACCTGACTATAGGCCACAGGCCCCTTCCTGTTCCACCTGACTATAGGCCACAGGCCCCTTCCTGTTCCACCTGACTGTAGGCCACAGGCCCCTGTGCTGTTCCACCTGACTATAGGCCACAGGCCCCTTCCTGTTCCACCTGACTATAGGCCACAGGCCCCTGTGCTGTTCCACCTGACTATAGGCCACAGGCCCCTTCCTGTTCCACCTGACTATAGGCCACAGGCCCCTTCCTGTTCCACCTGACTATAGGCCACAGGCCCCTGTGCTGTTCCACCTGACTATAGGCCACAGGCCCCTGTGCTGTTCCACCTGACTATAGGCCACAGGCCCCTGTGCTGTTCCACCTGACTATAGGCCACAGGCCCCTGTGCTGTTCCACCTGACTATAGGCCACAGGCCCCTTCCTGTTCCACCTGACTATAGGCCACAGGCCCCTGTGCTGTTCCACCTGACTATAGGCCACAGGCCCCTTCCTGTTCCACCTGACTATAGGCCACAGGCCCCTTCCTGTTCCACCTGACTATAGGCCACAGGCCCCTTCCTGTTCCACCTGACTATAGGCCACAGGCCCCTTCCTGTTCCACCTGACTATAGGCCACAGGCCCCTTCCTGTTCCACCTGACTGTAGGCCACAGGCCCCTTCCTGTTCCACCTGACTGTAGGCCACAGGCCCCATCCTGTTCCACCTGACTATAGGCCACAGGCCCCTTCCTGTTCCACCTGACTATAGGCCACAGGCCCCTGTGCTGTTCCACCTGACTATAGGCCACAGGCCCCTTCCTGTTCCACCTGACTGTAGGCCACAGGCCCCTTCCTGTTCCACCTGACTGTAGGCCACAGGCCCCTTCCTGTTCCACCTGACTATAGGCCACAGGCCCCTGTGCTGTTCCACCTGACTATAGGCCACAGGCCCCTTCCTGTTCCACCTGACTATAGGCCACAGGCCCCTTCCTGTTCCACCTGACTGTAGGCCACAGGCCCCTTCCTGTTCCACCTGACTATAGGCCACAGGCCCCTTCCTGTTCCACCTGACTATAGGCCACAGGCCCCTTCCTGTTCCACCTGACTATAGGCCACAGGCCCCTTCCTGTTCCACCTGACTATAGGCCACAGGCCCCTTCCTGTTCCACCTGACTGTAGGCCACAGGCCCCTTCCTGTTCCACCTGACTGTAGGCCACAGGCCCCTTCCTGTTCCACCTGACTGTAGGCCACAGGCCCCTTCCTGTTCCACCTGACTATCGGCCACAGGCCCCTGTGCTGTTCCACCTGACTATAGGCCACAGGCCCCTTCCTATTCCACCTGACTATAGGCCACAGGCCCCTTCCTGTTCCACCTGACTGTAGGCCACAGGCCCCTTCCTGTTCCACCTGACTGTAGGCCACAGGCCCCTTCCTGTTCCACCTGACTGTAGGCCACAGGCCCCTTCCTGTTCCACCTGACTATAGGCCACAGGCCCCTGTGCTGTTCCACCTGACTATAGGCCACAGGCCCCTTCCTGTTCCACCTGACTGTAGGCCACAGGCCCCTTCCTGTTCCACCTGACTGTAGGCCACAGGCCCCTTCCTGTTCCACCTGACTATAGGCCACAGGCCCCTTCCTGTTCCACCTGACTATAGGCCACATGCCCCTTCCTGTTCCACCTGACTATAGGCCACAGGCCCCTTCCTGTTCCACCTGACTGTAGGCCACAGGCCCCTTCCTGTTCCACCTGACTGTAGGCCACAGGCCCCTTCCTGTTCCACCTGACTGTAGGCCACAGGCCCCTTCCTGTTCCACCTGACTGTAGGCCACAGGCCCCTTCCTGTTCCACCTGACTATAGGCCACAGGCCCCTGTGCTGTTCCACCTGACTATAGGCCACAGGCCCCTGTGCTGTTCCACCTGACTATAGGCCACAGGCCCCTTCCTGTTCCACCTGACTGTAGGCCAAAGGCCCCTGTGCTGTTCCACCTGACTATAGGCCACTGGCCCCTGTGCTGTTCCACCTGACTATAGGCCACAGGCCCCTGTGCTGTTCCACCTGACTATAGGCCACAGGCCCCTGTGCTGTTCCACCTGACTATAGGCCACAGGCCCCTGTGCTGTTCCACCTGACTATAGGCCACAGGCCCCTTCCTGTTCCACCTGACTGTAGGCCACAGGCCCCTTCCTGTTCCACCTGACTGTAGGCCACAGGCCCCTTCCTGTTCCACCTGACTGTAGGCCACAGGCCCCTTCCTGTTCCACCTGACTATAGGCCACAGGCCCCTGTGCTGTTCCACCTGACTATAGGCCACAGGCCCCTTCCTGTTCCACCTGACTATAGGCCACAGGCCCCTTCCTGTTCCACCTGACTGTAGGCCACAGGCCCCTTCCTGTTCCACCTGACTATAGGCCACAGGCCCCTTCCTGTTCCACCTGACTATAGGCCACAGGCCCCTTCCTGTTCCACCTGACTATAGGCCACAGGCCCCTTCCTGTTCCACCTGACTATAGGCCACAGGCCCCTTCCTGTTCCACCTGACTGTAGGCCACAGGCCCCTTCCTGTTCCACCTGACTGTAGGCCACAGGCCCCTTCCTGTTCCACCTGACTGTAGGCCACAGGCCCCTTCCTGTTCCACCTGACTATCGGCCACAGGCCCCTGTGCTGTTCCACCTGACTATAGGCCACAGGCCCCTTCCTATTCCACCTGACTATAGGCCACAGGCCCCTTCCTGTTCCACCTGACTGTAGGCCACAGGCCCCTTCCTGTTCCACCTGACTGTAGGCCACAGGCCCCTTCCTGTTCCACCTGACTGTAGGCCACAGGCCCCTTCCTGTTCCACCTGACTATAGGCCACAGGCCCCTGTGCTGTTCCACCTGACTATAGGCCACAGGCCCCTTCCTGTTCCACCTGACTGTAGGCCACAGGCCCCTTCCTGTTCCACCTGACTGTAGGCCACAGGCCCCTTCCTGTTCCACCTGACTATAGGCCACAGGCCCCTTCCTGTTCCACCTGACTATAGGCCACATGCCCCTTCCTGTTCCACCTGACTATAGGCCACAGGCCCCTTCCTGTTCCACCTGACTGTAGGCCACAGGCCCCTTCCTGTTCCACCTGACTGTAGGCCACAGGCCCCTTCCTGTTCCACCTGACTGTAGGCCACAGGCCCCTTCCTGTTCCACCTGACTGTAGGCCACAGGCCCCTTCCTGTTCCACCTGACTATAGGCCACAGGCCCCTGTGCTGTTCCACCTGACTATAGGCCACAGGCCCCTGTGCTGTTCCACCTGACTATAGGCCACAGGCCCCTTCCTGTTCCACCTGACTGTAGGCCAAAGGCCCCTGTGCTGTTCCACCTGACTATAGGCCACTGGCCCCTGTGCTGTTCCACCTGACTATAGGCCACAGGCCCCTGTGCTGTTCCACCTGACTATAGGCCACAGGCCCCTGTGCTGTTCCACCTGACTGTAGGCCACAGGCCCCTGTGCTGTTCCACCTGACTGTAGGCCACAGGCCCCTGTGCTGTTCCACCTGACTATAGGCCACAGGCCCCTGTGCTGTTCCACCTGACTATAGGCCACAGGCCCCTGTGCTGTTCCACCTGACTATAGGCCACAGGCCCCTTCCTGTTCCACCTGACTATAGGCCACAGGCCCCTTCCTGTTCCACCTGACTATAGGCCACAGGCCCCTATGCTGTTCCACCTGACTATAGGCCACAGGCCCCTTCCTGTTCCACCTGACTATAGGCCACAGGCCCCTGTGCTGTTCCACCTGACTATAGGCCACAGGCCCCTGTGCTGTTCCACCTGACTATAGGCCACAGGCCCCTGTGCTGTTCCACCTGACTATAGGCCACAGGCCCCTGTGCTGTTCCACCTGACTATAGGCCACAGGCCCCTGTGCTGTTCCACCTGACTATAGGCCACAGGCCCCTTCCTGTTCCACCTGACTATAGGCCACAGGCCCCTTCCTGTTCCACCTGACTATAGGCCACAGGCCCCTGTGCTGTTCCACCTGACTATAGGCCACAGGCCCCTGTGCTGTTCCACCTGACTATAGGCCACAGGCCCCTTCCTGTTCCACCTGACTGTAGGCCAAAGGCCCCTGTGCTGTTCCACCTGACTATAGGCCACTGGCCCCTGTGCTGTTCCACCTGACTATAGGCCACAGGCCCCTGTGCTGTTCCACCTGACTATAGGCCACAGGCCCCTGTGCTGTTCCACCTGACTGTAGGCCACAGGCCCCTGTGCTGTTCCACCTGACTGTAGGCCACAGGCCCCTGTGCTGTTCCACCTGACTATAGGCCACAGGCCCCTGTGCTGTTCCACCTGACTATAGGCCACAGGCCCCTGTGCTGTTCCACCTGACTATAGGCCACAGGCCCCTTCCTGTTCCACCTGACTATAGGCCACAGGCCCCTTCCTGTTCCACCTGACTATAGGCCACAGGCCCCTATGCTGTTCCACCTGACTATAGGCCACAGGCCCCTTCCTGTTCCACCTGACTATAGGCCACAGGCCCCTGTGCTGTTCCACCTGACTATAGGCCACAGGCCCCTGTGCTGTTCCACCTGACTATAGGCCACAGGCCCCTGTGCTGTTCCACCTGACTATAGGCCACAGGCCCCTGTGCTGTTCCACCTGACTATAGGCCACAGGCCCCTGTGCTGTTCCACCTGACTATAGGCCACAGGCCCCTTCCTGTTCCACCTGACTATAGGCCACAGGCCCCTTCCTGTTCCACCTGACTATAGGCCACAGGCCCCTGTGCTGTTCCACCTGACTATAGGCCACAGGCCCCTGTGCTGTTCCACCTGACTATAGGCCACAGGCCCCTTCCTGTTCCACTTGACTATAGGCCACAGGCCCCTTCCTGTTCCACCTGACTATAGGCCACAGGCCCCTGTACTGTTCCACCTGACTATAGGCCACAGGCCCCTGTGCTGTTCCACCTGACTATAGGCCACAGGCCCCTGTGCTGTTCCACCTGACTATAGGCCACAGGCCCCTTCCTGTTCCACCTGACTATAGGCCACAGGCCCCTTCCTGTTCCACCTGACTATAGGCCACAGGCCCCTGTGCTGTTCCACCTGACTATAGGCCACAGGCCCCTTCCTGTTCCACCTGACTATAGGCCACAGGCCCCTTCCTGTTCCACCTGACTATAGGCCACAGGCCCCTGTGCTGTTCCACCTGACTATAGGCCACAGGCCCCTGTGCTGTTCCACCTGACTATAGGCCACAGGCCCCTTCCTGTTCCACCTGACTATAGGCCACAGGCCCCTTCCTGTTCCACCTGACTATAGGCCACAGGCCCCTGTGCTGTTCCACCTGACTATAGGCCACAGGCCCCTTCCTGTTCCACCTGACTATAGGCCACAGGCCCCTGTGCTGTTCCACCTGACTGTAGGCCACAGGGCCCTTCCTGTTCCACCTGACTGTAGGCCACAGGCCCCTGTGCTGTTCCACCTGACTATAGGCCACAGGCCCCTTCCTGTTTCACCTGACTATAGGCCACAGTCCCCTTCCTGTTCCACCAGACTATAGGCCACAGGCCCCTTCCTGTTCCACCAGACTATAGGCCACAGGCCCCTTCCTGTTCCACCTGACTATAGGCCACAGGCCCCTTCCTGTTCCACCTGACTATAGGCCACAGGCCCCTTCCTGTTCCACCTGACTATAGGCCACAGGCCCCTGTGCTGTTCCACCTGACTATAGGCCACAGGCCCCTGTGCTGTTCCACCTGACTATAGGCCACAGGCCCCTTCCTGTTCCACCTGACTGCAGGCCACAGGCCCCTGTGCTGTTCCACCTGACTATAGGCCACAGGCCCCTTCCTGTTCCACCTGACTATAGGCCACAGGCCCCTTCCTGTTCCACCTGACTATAGGCCACAGGCCCCTTCCTGTTCCACCTGACTATAGGCCACAGGCCCCTTCCTGTTCCACCTGACTATAGGCCACAGGCCCCTGTGCTGTTCCACCTGACTAAAGGCCACAGGCCCCTTCCTGTTCCACCTGACTATAGGCCACAGGCCCCTTCCTGTTCCACCTGACTATAGGCCACAGGCCCATTCCTGTTCCACCTGACTATAGGCCACAGGCCCCATCCTGTTCCACCTGACTATAGGCCACAGGCCCCTGTGCTGTTCCACCTGACTATAGGCCACAGGCCCCTTCCTGTTCCACCTGACTATAGGCCACAGGCCCCTGTGCTGTTCCACCTGACTATAGGCCACAGGCCCCTGTGCTGTTCCACCTGACTATAGGCCACAGGCCCTGTGCTGTTCCACCTGACTATAGGCCACAGGCCCCTTCCTGTTCCACCTGACTATAGGCCACAGGCCCCTTCCTGTTCCACCTGACTGTAGGCCACAGGCCCCTGTGCTGTTCCACCTGACTATAGGCCACAGGCCCCTTCCTGTTCCACCTGACTATAGGCCACAGGCCCCTGTGCTGTTCCACCTGACTATAGGCCACAGGCCCCTTCCTGTTCCACCTGACTATAGGCCACAGGCCCCTTCCTGTTCCACCTGACTATAGGCCACAGGCCCCTGTACTGTTCCACCTGACTATAGGCCACAGGCCCCTGTGCTGTTCCACCTGACTATAGGCCACAGGCCCCTGTGCTGTTCCACCTGACTATAGGCCACAGGCCCCTTCCTGTTCCACCTGACTATAGGCCACAGGCCCCTTCCTGTTCCACCTGACTATAGGCCACAGGCCCCTTCCTGTTCCACCTGACTATAGGCCACAGGCCCCTTCCTGTTCCACCTGACTGTAGGCCACAGGCCCCTTCCTGTTCCACCTGACTGTAGGCCACAGGCCCCATCCTGTTCCACCTGACTATAGGCCACAGGCCCCTTCCTGTTCCACCTGACTATAGGCCACAGGCCCCTGTGCTGTTCCACCTGACTATAGGCCACAGGCCCCTTCCTGTTCCACCTGACTATAGGCCACAGGCCCCTGTGCTGTTCCACCTGACTATAGGCCACAGGCCCCTTCCTGTTCCACCTGACTATAGGCCACAGGCCCCTTCCTGTTCCACCTGACTGTAGGCCACAGGCCCCTTCCTGTTCCACCTGACTATAGGCCACAGGCCCCTTCCTGTTCCACCTGACTATAGGCCACAGGCCCCTTCCTGTTCCACCTGACTATAGGCCACAGGCCCCTTCCTGTTCCACCTGACTGTAGGCCACAGGCCCCTTCCTGTTCCACCTGACTGTAGGCCACAGGCCCCTTCCTGTTCCACCTGACTGTAGGCCACAGGCCCCTTCCTGTTCCACCTGACTATCGGCCACAGGCCCCTGTGCTGTTCCACCTGACTATAGGCCACAGGCCCCTGTGCTGTTCCACCTGACTATAGGCCACAGGCCCCTTCCTATTCCACCTGACTATAGGCCACAGGCCCCTTCCTATTCCACCTGACTATAGGCCACAGGCCCCTTCCTGTTCCACCTGACTGTAGGCCACAGGCCCCTTCCTGTTCCACCTGACTGTAGGCCACAGGCCCCTTCCTGTTCCACCTGACTGTAGGCCACAGGCCCCTTCCTGTTCCACCTGACTGTAGGCCACAGGCCCCTTCCTGTTCCACCTGACTATAGGCCACAGGCCCCTGTGCTGTTCCACCTGACTATAGGCCACAGGCCCCTTCCTGTTCCACCTGACTATAGGCCACAGGCCCCTTCCTGTTCCACCTGACTGTAGGCCACAGGCCCCTTCCTGTTCCACCTGACTATAGGCCACAGGCCCCTTCCTGTTCCACCTGACTATAGGCCACAGGCCCCTTCCTGTTCCACCTGACTGTAGGCCACAGGCCCCTTCCTGTTCCACCTGACTGTAGGCCACAGGCCCCTTCCTGTTCCACCTGACTGTAGGCCACAGGCCCCTTCCTGTTCCACCTGACTATCGGCCACAGGCCCCTGTGCTGTTCCACCTGACTATAGGCCACAGGCCCCTTCCTATTCCACCTGACTATAGGCCACAGGCCCCTTCCTATTCCACCTGACTATAGGCCACAGGCCCCTTCCTGTTCCACCTGACTGTAGGCCACAGGCCCCTTCCTGTTCCACCTGACTGTAGGCCACAGGCCCCTTCCTGTTCCACCTGACTGTAGGCCACAGGCCCCTTCCTGTTCCACCTGACTGTAGGCCACAGGCCCCTTCCTGTTCCACCTGACTGTAGGCCACAGGCCCCTTCCTGTTCCACCTGACTGTAGGCCACAGGCCCCTGTGCTGTTCCACCTGACTATAGGCCACAGGCCCCTTCCTGTTCCACCTGACTGTAGGCCACAGGCCCCTGTGCTGTTCCACCTGACTATAGGCCACAGGCCCCTGTGCTGTTCCACCTGACTATAGGCCACAGGCCCCTGTGCTGTTCCACCTGACTATAGGCCACAGGCCCCTGTGCTGTTCCACCTGACTATAGGCCACAGGCCCCTTCCTGTTCCACCTGACTGTAGGCCACAGGCCCCTGTGCTGTTCCACCTGACTATAGGCCACAGGCCCCTGTGCTGTTTCAACATGTCATTGAAGATGCTCCAAAGATTTTTACTATCATTCTTCATGTCATTTATCTGTTTCATAGTGTAGTTTCTTCTTCTTTTTATTTAGTCACATGATTTCTCAATTTGCAATACGTTTGCCAATCAGTTATACAGCCAGACCTATTTGCCATCTCTTTAGCCTCTTCATCATACCATTTTTTAATTCCTTATCAATCCACGTGGATTTAACAGTGTTTACAGTAATATTCTTAAATGGGTGCATGCTTATTAGTAACTGGGATAAGCATTTTCAAATGTGTCAAGGGCAGCGTCTGGTTGCTCATCATTACACACCACGGACCAAGAAATATTATTTACATCAACAACATAGGAATCACTACAAAACTTATTGTATGAACTCTTTTACACAATATTAGGCCCAGCCTTTGGAACTGTGGTTTTCCTAGACATGGCTACTATATTGTGATTACTACATCTGATGGATCTGGATACTGCTTTCAAACACATTTCTGCAGCATTAGTAAAGATATGATCAAAACATGATGATTTCATTCCTCTACTGTTTGTAACTACCCTGGTAGGTTGACTGATAACCTGAACCAGGTTGACAGCACTGGTTACAGTTTGAAGCTTTCTCTTGAGTGGGCAGCCTGATCACAGCTTTCCTCCAGTATTAGTTAATTAATTAACAGTGTCTGGAGTTTAGTTTGCCTGTTCAACAGTCTTATTTGGGGGTTTGACTGGGACTGACAATGTAACATCCATAATGTTTTAAGGAAAAGTTTTTGTAAAACAAGCACCTTACATTGGATCATCTTTTAACTTTCTCTCTAAAGCTAACGTTCATCAAGGTTTTATGGTCTATTGGTTTCTCTCTTTTCATTGGCAGAATCCTTTTTCAGTGTTATGATATTCATAACATCCATATCCACCAGTCCATCTTCCTGTCAACTAACAGAACTCTGCTGGTTGTCCTGGTAACAGATACCAGTCTATCTTCCTGTCAACCAACAGAACTCTGCTGGTTGTCCTGGTAACAGATACCAGTCTATCTTCCTGTCAACTAACAGAACTCTGCTGGTTGTCCTGGTAACAGATACCAGTGGGCAGATCTATTTAATTTGTTCAAACTAAACTACAGCACTTACTTTCATGAGTCAAATCTGATCCTTTCTTCTCTCCTCCTCCTCTCACAGTTCCACTCAGCCCCGTTGTTTTCCTGCAGTCCACCAGCAGCACAGACAACCTCTTCATACCCAGCAGCAAGGTGCTACCGGGAGAGGCACTACACACGGACTCCGGGAGGGCGGAAGGGCTAGCGTTGTCCTGGTAATCATAAAGAGGGGACACAGACACATATCATTATGGATGCTGAAGCCACTGTTGTCATAAAGTGCTTTACAGAAACCCAGCCCAGACCCCGATAGAGCAAGCTGTATGCTAGAACAAACCAAGCTGTACCATCTGGTGTTCTGATCTGGAGAGACTCTTCTCTGCCTCGTCAGCATCAGGATGTTGTTGAGGCTCCCCAAAGGATCCACGATAGTCACGTCTCTCTCCTGTGTGAACAAGAACAGCAAACAGACGTAAACTTATGACCATCTATTACAATCAAGAGGCATGAATATGTCTAAAATGGCCTTTTTCATCATGATTTTGTCAAATATTGTTTGTGTTGCAAATGTATAGGGTCAATTCCAATTCTATCCACTGGGATTATCTGCCTCTAACCCTATTACAGGGGCTGAGTCACTGGCTTACTGGTGCTCTTTCATGCCGTCCCTAGGAGGGGTGCGTCACTTGAGTGGGTTGAGTCACTGACGTGATCTTCCTGTCTGGGTTGGCGCTCCCCCTTGGGTTGTGCCGTGGCGGAGATCTTTGTGGGCTATACTCGGCCTTGTCTCACGATGGTAAGTTGGTGGTTAAAGATATCCCTCTAGTGGTGTGGGGGCTGTGCCTTGGCAAAGTGGGTGGGGTTATATCCTTACTGTTTGGCCCTGTCCGGGGGTATCATCGGATGGGGCCACATTGTCTCCTGACCCCTCCTGTCTCAGCCTCCAGTATTTATGCTGCATTAGTTTATGTGTCGGGGGGCTAGCGTCAGTTTGTTATATCTGGAGTACTTCTGTCTTATCCGGTGTCCTGTGTGAATTTAAGTATGCTCTCTCTAATTCTCTCTCTCTCGGAGGACCTGAGCCCTAGGACCATGCCTCAGGACGACCTGACATGATGACTCCTTGCTGTCCCCAGTCCACCTGGCCGTGCTGCTGCTCCAGTCTCAACTGTTCTGCCTGCGGCTATGGAACCCTGACCTGTTCACCGGACGTGCTACCTGTCCCAGACCTGCTGTTTTCAACTCTCTAGAGACCGCAGGAGCGGTAGAGATACTCTTAATGATCGGCTATGAAAAGCCAACTGACATTTACTCCTGAGGTGCTGCACCCTGACAACTACTGTGATTATTATTATTTGACCATCCTGGTCATTTATGAACATTTGAACATCTTGGCCAGGTTCTGTTATAATCTCCACCCGGCACAGCCAGAAGAAGACTGGCCACCCCTCATAGCCTGGTTCATCTCTAGGTTTCTTCCTAGGTTTTGGCCTTTCTAGGGAGTTTTTCCTAGCCACTGTGCTTCTACACCTGCATTGCTTGCTGTTTGGGGTTTTAGGCTGGGTTTCTGTACAGCACTTTGAGATATCAGCTGATGTACGAAGGGCTATATAAATACATTTGATTTGATTTAGAATGCCCCGTTAAAACAATACATTATTTCAAGAACTTCATAGTGCCCCTGTTTTTAAGACAGTACTCACTGTTTGTAATCTTATCTTGAGCCTCCTCCCTTTTCACTCCCAAAACGTCTTCCTCCTCTTTTATTGAGATAGCCTCCTCTTCCTCTTTTACTCTAAAAGGTTCTTCCTCTTCTTTCACTACATTCTCTTCTTTCAATGTTATGGCATCTTCCTCCTTTTTGATTCTGAAAGCTTCTACCTCCTCCTCTTCCACTTTGACAACCTCTTTCCCATCTTCCTCTTTCACTGTAATATCATCCTCTTCTTCTTTCAATGTGATAGCTTCCTCTTCCTCCTTTTTCATCCTGAAAGATTCTTCCTCTCCTTTCACCAGAGCTTCTTTCTCCGTCGAGCTTAGTGAACTCATGCTCCGGTCGATTAGCCTAGTGCATTATCAACGTACCACATTTGCTAATTTAACAAGCAAATTACGTTTAAATGAACTAGTAGATAAGTAAACAGAATTATATTCAAAACACTAAGAGTAAAATACACAAGATTGGTCTAAAGCGCTTCAATGTTTCGGTTTTAGGTTCGCTAGAAAATCACCACGTTAGTTGAATCAGAAGCCTTTTGTCGCTGTTGAAGAAGCCTCCAGTTCCGTCCACTAGATTATACGTCACGCAAGCAGCATCACCTGAAAGACTCAAATCGCCATCTGCTGACTGGAGTGGGTAACGCAGATTGGAAAAATATGAATTACAATGTTTATTCTTGCAAGCAATGCCATGAGAGCTAATAAAAATAAACAGATGTTATGTTTTCTCTTACTTCTTCCAGCCAATACTTTACTCCAGGGCTGACCTGCCCATTAGGTAGGATTAGGTGACAGATTAAAGAGTTTTCATTTTTATGTCATAGTTGTTCTGAACCCACTGCCTGCAAGTCGTCTAAATTAGCCTAAGTGATTTGTATTTTCCTTCAACTTTCTGAAGAAGAAAAAGCCCTGAAATGCCCCTGTCTGAGTGCATTTGTCTACCATTATGTTTAGCTGTTGGGCGATTATGCTAATGACAACCATCTTCTGGTTGATTAAAAAGCTTTCCCAAAAACCTTGTCAATTAAATGTTAACTACAAAGTAGTCTATGCCTACCTGGCAGAATGATATCATGACTATTTGCATCAATCCAGTTGTGATTTGTTCAGCAGACTCTGCAATCACATGTGTGCTACAGAGACACCACTAACCAAGCAAGGCTCTTGCTGGTGACACTTGAATTAAAGGGTATCTACACCCAAAAATGAAAATTTCTTAGATTTTTCTCAGACTTCAAGTGTGGTCTCTTGATGTGGTTTAAGTATTGTTGTGGACTTAGAACATCCAATGTTGTTGTTTTTCTATTAACAGTGTGATTTAGAGAGAAAAACAGAAAAACAGGGACATCAGAAACCTGGAAAAACTAAATGGAGAAAATTGAATTCGTTTTTAAAAAATTAGATAGAGATGTTATAGAGCCCTAAAAATTCTATACATTTTCTCTCATTACTGGATTGTCTAGGGAAATGTGTAGAGTAACAGCTGTATTCTGAAGTGACCTTTAAACTTTTTGAAATCGGCTTTAATTTGGTGTATTGCACTTGTGAATGTATGAAAGTTAAATATTCCCAAAAATATGTTTGAATTTCGCGCTCTGCCATTTTAGTTGATGTTGTCTAGGGGTTCCTAGCCTTAAGAAGTTTAAATGAGAAGTTTATCTTTAAACGCTTCAATGTTTCAGTTTTATGTTTGCTAGCAAACCACCGCGTTGATTGAATCAGAAGCCTTTTGTCACTGTTGAAGAAGACTCCAGTCCCGTCCACTAGATTATTCGTCACGCAAGAAACATCACCTGAAAGACTCACATCGCCATTTGCTGACTGGAGTGGGTAACGCAGACTGGGAAAAATATTAATTACAATGTTTATTCTGGCAAGCAATGTCATAAGAAGTTATTTTAAAACAACCAGATGTTATTTTTTCTCTTACTTCTTACAGCCAATACTTTAATCCAGGGCTGACCTGCCCATTAGGCAGGATTAGGTGACAGATTGACAATGGTGGCATATTGCTAGCCAAATTGACCAAGGCTCATCGGTAAGAACACATAATAACACATCACATAATGCTGCCCAAAAATAATGAAAACTTCTCTCACCCAGTGGCATGTGGGCTATTTAGGTGAATGTTGCTGTTGCCACATGTAGCAGTGCCCGCTTTGTTTAAGGACAGATAGGATGTGGACAGATAGGGCTCTACCTTTGAAGAGCACATGCCCCTTTGCCCTTACAGTCTCTAAAGTTCCCTTTTGGGTGGTGGTATAATCTGTATTCATTTTTTCTCATAGTTATTCTGAACCCACTGCCTGCAAGTCATTGTTAAATTTGCCTAACTATCTTATAGGTAGACCCTCTTTCACTCTCTCTCATCATGTCACAAGATGTCAGCCTCCCAGAGGCAGGGCAATAAAAGGCCCCAGCTCACTCAACTGCCCCTCCCCTCTCCAACAGACATCAACCCAGAACATCCTGAAGACAGAACATCTTAAAGATAATCTGGGAATCCTTTCTTCATCATGGAGATTTTTGAAAGTGAGTTGAATATTCAATGTGATGTTTGTACAGTGGATTCGGAAAGTATTCAGACCCCTTTACTTTTTCCACATTTTGTTAAATTACAGCCTTATTTTAGAATGGATTAAAAAAATTACATATTCAGCAATCTACACACAATACCCCATAATGAGAAAACAAAAACAGGTTTTATGAAAATTTAGCACATTTCTTAAAGATAAAAAACAGAAATACCTTATTTACATAACAGTAAGTATTCAAACCCTTTGCTATGAGACTGTCAGATCAAAAACCAAGAATTGTCCGTAGAGCTTCGAGACAGGATTACGATGAGGCACAAATCTTGGGAAGGGTACCAAAACACTTCTGCAGCATTAAAGGACCCCAAGAACACAGTGTGGTGAAGAAGGCGCAACAGAGCCTCTTTAACCTCAGGAGGCTAAAGAAAGTTGGCTTGTCACCTAAAACACTCACAAATTTTTACAGATGCACAATGAAAGCATCCTGTCGGGCTGTATTACCGCCTGGTACGGCACCTGCACCACCCACAACTGCAAGGCTCTCCAGAGGGTGGTGCGGTCTGCCCAACGCATTACCGGGGGCAAACTACCCACCCTCCAGGACACCTACAGCACCCGATGCCCAAAAATATATAATCAAGGACATAAACCACCCGAGCCACTGCCTGTTCACCCCGCTATCATCCAGAAGGCGAGGTCAGTACAAGTGCATTAAATCTGTGACTGACAGACTGAAAAACAACTTCTATCTCAAGGCCATCAGACTGTTAAACAGCCATTACTAGCACATTAGAGGCTGCTGCCTATAGGCATAGACTAGAAATCACTAGCCACTTTAAGGAATGGAACACTAGTCACTTTAATAAGTTTACATATCTGGCATTACTCATCTCATATGTATATACTGTATTCTATACTAGTCTACGGTATCCTAGTCCGTTCCGCTCTGATATCGCTCGTCCTTATGTATATAGTCTTATTTCATTCCTACTTACATTTGTGTGTATTGGCTATATGTTGTGCAATTTGTTAGATATTACTTGTTAGATATTACTGCACTGTTGGAGCTAGAAACACAAGCATTTCGCTACACCTGCAATAACATCTGCTAATAACGTGTATGTGACCAATAAAATTGGATTTGATATACGTCCTGGATGGCAGGAAACTTGACCCCAGTGATGCACTGGGCTGTACGCACTACCCTCAGTAGTCATATCCCAGTTCAACTATTTGCTTATGGTCTTGGCTACAGCCACTGTGTTCTTTGGGAACTTCAATGCTGCAAAAAAATGTGTCTCCCTTCCCCAGATCTGTGCCTCGACACAATCCTGTGTCGGCGCTCTACGCACCATTCCTTCGACCTCGTGGCTAGGTTTTTGCTCTGACATGCACTGTGAACTGTGGGACCTTATATAGACAGTTGTGTGCCTTTCCAAATCATGTCCAATCAATTGAATTTACCACAGGTTGACTCCAATCAAGTTGTAGAAACATCTCAAGGATGATCAATGGAAACAGCATGCACCTGAGCGAGTCTCATATGAAAGGGTCTGAAAACGTATGTAAATAAGGTATTTCTTTTGATTTTCTATAATTTGCAAACATTTCTAAAAACCTGAATACTTTCCGAAGGCACTGTATGTATATAAAAACATGTTTTCCACTAACCCTACCATCCATCCCCTAATTAGAGTAAACTAATGCACAACAACTATTAGGCTTCTACGTCCAGCTTCTACATACTATGTACATTTTACGGACACAATGTAATTTACAATAGTTATATTTAGTTTGTTTTTAATCCTATCCTTCAGTTACCCTAAACCTCTCCCATCTATCTCTGAAGACCACCCCGTCCTATTCTTCAGTTACCCTAAACCTCTCCCATCTATCTCTGAAGACCATCCAGTCCACTCCTTTAGTTACCCTAAACCTCTCCCATCTATCTCTGAAGACCATCCAGTCCTAACCTTTAGTTACCCTAAACCTCTCCCATCTATCTCTGAAGACCACCCAGTCCTATCCTTCAGTTACCCTAAACCTCTCCCATCTATCTCTGAAGACCACCCAGTCCTAACCTTCAGTTACCCTAAACCTCTCCCATCTATCTCTGAAGACCATCCAGTCCTATCCTTCAGTTACCCTAAACTTCTCCCATCTATCTCTGAAGACCACCCAGTCCTATCCTTCAGTTACCCTAAACCTCTCCCATCTATCTCTGAAGACCACCCAGTCCTAACCTTCAGTTACCCTAAACCTCTCCCATCTATCTCTGAAGACCATCCAGTCCTATCCTTCAGTTACCCTAAACCTCTCCCATCTATCTCTGAAGACCATCCAGTCCTATCCTTCAGTTACCCTAAACCTCTCCCATCTATCTCTGAAGACCATCCAGTCCTAACTTCAGTTACCCTAAACCTCTCCCATCTATCTCTGAAGACCATCCAGTCCTATCCTTCAGTTACCCTAAACCTCTCCCATCTATCTCTGAAGACCATCCAGTCCTATCCTACAGTTACCCTAAAACTCTCCCATCTATCTCTGAAGACCACCCAGTCCTAACCTTCAGTTACCCTAAACCTCTCCCATCTATCTCTGAAGACCATCCAGTCCTATCCTTCAGTTACCCTAAACCTCTCCCATCTATCTCTGAAGACCATCCAGTCCTATCCTTCAGTTACCCTAAACCTCTCCCATCTATCTCTGAAGACCATCCAGTCCTAAACTTCAGTTACCCTAAACCTCTCCCATCTATCTCTGAAGACCACCCCGCCCTATCCTTCAGTTACCCTAAACCTCTCCCATCTATCTCTGAAGACCACCCAGTCCTATCCTTCAGTTACCCTAAACCTCTCCCATCTATCTCTGAAGACCACCCCGCCCTATCCTTCAGTTACCCTAAACCTCTCCCATCTATCTCTGAAGACCAACCAGTCCTATCCTACAGTTACCCTAAACCTCTCCCATCTATCTCTGAAGACCACCCAGTCCTAACCTTCAGTTACCCTAAACCTCTCCCATCTATCTCTGAAGACCATCCAGTCCTATCCTTCAGTTACCCTAAACCTCTCCCATCTATCTCTGAAGACCACCCCGTCCTATCCTTCAGTTACCCTAAACCTCTCCCATCTATCTCTGAAGACCACCCCGTCCTATCCTTCAGTTACCCTAAACCTCTCCCATCTATCTCTGAAGACCATCCAGTCCTAACCTTAAATTTATCGACAATTTTCAGGCAGAGGGTTCAGAATAACTATGACAAAAAATGAATACTCATCAATCTGTCACCTAATCCTACCTAATGGGCAGGTCAGCCCTGGAGGAAAGTATTGGCTGTAAGAAGGAAGAGAAAACATAACATCTGGTTGTTTTAAAATTACTTCTCATGACATTGCTTGCCAGAATAAACATTGTAAATAATATTTTTCCAATCTGCATTACCCACTCCAGTCAGTAGATGGCGATTTGAGTCTTTCAGGTGATGCTTCTTGCGTGACGTGTAATCTAGTGGACGGAACTGGAGGCTTCTTCACCAGCGACAAAAGGCTTCTGATTTAACCAACGTGGTGGTTTGCTAGCGAACGTAAAACTGAAACATTGGAGCTCTTTAGACCAATCTTGTGCTAATCGACCGGAGCATGAGCTCACTAATCTCGACGGAGAAAGAAACTCTGGTGAAAGGAGTGGAAGAAGCTTTCAGCATGAATAGGGAGGAAAGGGAGGCTATCACATTGAAAGAAGAAGAGGATGATATTACAGTGAAAGGGGAAGATGGGAGAGAGGTTGTCAAAGTGGAAGAGGATGTAGAAGCTTTCAGAATCAAAAAGGAGGAAGATGCCATAACATTGAAAGAAGAGAATGTAGTGAAAGAAGCGGAAGAACCTTTTAGAGCAAAAGAGGAAGAGGAGGCTATCTCAATAAAAGAGGAGGAAGACGTTTTGGGAGTGAAAAAGGAGGAGGTTGAAGATCAGATTACCACCAGTGAGCACTGTCTTAAAAACGGGGGCACAAACTATGCAGTTTTTGAAATAATGTATTGTTTTAACGGGGCATTATACCTCAGTTCTACACTTGAATATGTTGTTCAGTACTGTAGGAATTGTTTAAGGGACAATCTGCCATTGGTACATATGTTTTTGGGACTTTGTTTATTGAATTCTCATTCTCTATGTGGTCTACATTAAAGTTCACCTCATCTAATATAACAGGCTTTTAAAATATACTTAAAATATCAACGGGATGTTAAAGGCACCCATTTTTTGGAATTGACCCTATGCATTTGCAACACACAATATTTGACAAAATCACGAAAGTTGCCATTTTAGACATATTCATGCCTCTTGATTGTAATAGATAGTCATAAGTGTACCGTCTGTTTGCTGTTCTCGTTCACACAGGAGAGAGACGTGACTATTGTGGATCCTTTGGGGAGCCTCAACAACAGCCTGATGCTGACGAGTCAGAGAAGAGTCTCTCCAGATCAGAACACCAGATGGTACAGCTTGGTCTGGTCTAACATACAGCTTGCTCTATCAGGGTCTGGGCTGGGTTTCTGTAAAGCACTTCATGACAGCGGTGACAAGCATCCATAATGATATGTGTCTGTGTCCCCTCTTTATGGTTACCAGGACAACGCTAGCCCTTCCTCCCTCCTGGAGTCCCTGTGTCATGCCTCTCCCGGTAGCACCTTACTGCTGGGTATGAAGAGGTTGTCTGTGCTGCTGGTGGACTGCAGGAAAACAACGGGGCTGAGTGTAACTGTGAGAGGAGGAGAAGAGAAGAAAGGATCAGATTTGACTCATCAAAGTAAGTGCTGTAGTTTAGTTTGAACAAATACAATAGATCTGCCCACTGGTATCTGTTACCAGGACAACCAGCAGAGTTATGTTGACATGAAGATAGACTGGTATCTGTTACCAGGACAACCAGCAGAGTTCTGTTGACATGAAGATAGACTGGTATCTGTTACCAGGACAACCAGCAGAGTTCTGTTAGTTGACAGGAAGATGGACTGGTATCTGTTACCAGGACAACCAGGAGAGTTCTGTTAGTTAACAGGAAGATGGACTGGTATCTGTTACCAGGACAACCAGCAGAGTTCTGTTAGTTGACAGGAAGATAGACTGGTGGATATGGATGTTATGAATATCATAACACTGAAAAAGGATTCTGCCAATGAAAAGAGAGAAACCAATAGACCATATAAAACCTTGATGAAAGTTAGCTTTAGAGAAAAAATGTAAAGATGATCTGATGTAAGGTGCTTGTTTTACAAAAACTTTTCCTTAAAACATTATGGATGTTACATTGCCTGTCCCAGTCAAACCCCCTATCTTTACAAGACTGTTGAACAGACAAACTAAACTCCAGACACTGTTAATTAATTCACTAATACTGGAGGAAAGCTGTGATCAGGCTGCCCACTCAAGAGAAAGCTTCAAACTGTAACCAGTGCCGTCAACCTTGTTCAGGTTATCAATCAACCTACCAGGGTAGTTACAAACAGTACAGAAATTAAATCATCAACATATTTTGATCATATCTTTACTAATGCTGCAGAAATGTGTTTTAAAGCAGTTTCCAGATTCATCAGATGTAGTGATCACAATATAGTAGCCATATCTAGGAAAACCAAAGTTCCAAAGGCTGGGCCTAATATTGTGTACAAGAGGTCATACAATACGTTTTGTAGTGATTCCTATGTTTTTTATGTAAATAATATTTGTTGGTCCGTGGTGTGTAATGATGAGCAACCAGACGCTGCCCTTGACACATTTTTGAAATTGCTTATCCCAGTTACTAATAAGCATGCACCCGATAAGAAAATGACTGTAAAAACTGTTAAATCCACGTGGATTGATGAGGAATAGAAAATGGTATGGTGTATATGCAGTGGTTCCCAAACGTTTTATAGTCTGATACCCCTTCAAACATTCAAACTCCAGCTGTACCCCCTCTAGCACCAGGGTCAGCGCACTCTCAAGTGTTGTATTTTTGTCACGTTCCTGACCGGTTTTCTGTTATTTTGTATGTGTTTGACGGTCAGGGCGTGAGTTTGGGTGGGTAGTCTATGTTATGTGTTTCTATGTTTGTTAAAGGGTGACCTGATATGGTTCTCAATTAGAGGCAGGTGGTTTTCATTTCCTCTGATTGAGAGCCATATTAAGGTAGGTGTTTTCACATTGAGTGTTGTGGGTGGTTGTCTCCTGTGTCTGTGTTTGTCGCGCCACACAGGACTGTCTCGGTTTGTTTGTACGTTCGTTCTTTTGTGTAGTCATTTTCCTGTTCGTGAGTTCTTCGTTACATGTAAGTTCGCATGTCCAGGTCTGTCTACGTCGTTTGTTATTTTGTTAGTTATTCAAGTATAGTTCGTTTTTGTCTTGTTTAAATAAATTCATTATGTCCTATTCCAACGCTGCATTTTGGTCGAATCCTTGCTCCGAAGAGGAGGAGGAAATCCGTTACAATTTTGCCATCATTGTAAGCCGGTCACACACACTATACGATACATTTATTAAACATAAGAATGAGTGTGAGTTTGTCAAAACCCAACTCTTCCTATTAGAGGTCGACCGATTATGATTTTTCAACGCCGATACCGATTATTGGAGGACAAAAAAAGCCGATACCGATTAATCGGCCAATTTAAAAAAAATATATATATATATATATATATACACTGCTCAAAACAATAAAGGGAACACTTAAACAACACAATGTAACTCCAAATCAATCACACTTCTGTGAAATCAAACTGTCCACTTAGGAAGCAACACTGATTGACAATACATTTCACATGCTGTTGTGCAAATGGAATAGACAACAGGTGGAAATTATAGGCAATTAGCAAGACACCCCCAATAAAGGAGTGGTTCTGCAGGTGGTGACCACAGACCACTTCTCAGTTCCTATGCTTCCTGGCTGATGTTTTGGTCACTTTTGAATGCTGGCGGTGCTTTCACTCTAGTGGTAGCATGAGACGGAGTCTACAACCCACACAAGTGGCTCAGGTAGTGCAGCTCATCCAGGATGGCACATCAATGCGAGCTGTGGCAAGAAGGTTTGCTGTGTCTGTCAGCGTAGTGTCCAGAGCATGGAGGCGCTACCAGGAGACAGGCCAGTACATCAGGAGACGTGGAGGAGGCCGTAGGAGGACCGCTACCTCCGCCTTTGTGCAAGGAGTAGCACTGCCAGAGCCCTGCAAAATGACCTCCAGTAGGCCACAAATGTGCATGTGTCTGCTCAAACGGTCAGAAACAGACTCCATGAGGGTGGTATGAGGGCCCGACGTCCACAGGTGGGGGTTGTGCTTACAGCCCACACCAAGATTGGCAAATTCGCCACTGGCACTCTGTGCTCTTCCCAGATGAAAGCAGGTTCACACTGAGCACATGTGACAGGCGTGACAGTCTGGAGACGCCGTGGAGAACGTTCTGCTACCTGCAACATCCTCCAGCATGACCGGTTTGGCGGTGGGTCAGGCATGGTGTGGGGTGGCATTTCTTTTGGGGGGCCGCACAACCCTCCATGTGCTCGCCAGAGGTAGCCTGACTGTCATTAGGTACCGAGATGAGATCCTCAGACCCCTTGTGAGACCATATGCTGGTGCGGTTGGCCCTGGGTTCCTCCTAATGCAAGACAATGCTAGACCTCATGAGGCTGGAGTGTGTCAGCAGTTCCTGCAAGAGGAAGGCATTGATGCTATGGAGTGGCCCGCCCGTTCCCCAGACCTGAATCCAATTGAGCACATCTGGGACATCATGTCTCGCTCCATCCACCAACGCCACGTTGCACCACAGACTGTCCAGGAGTTGGCGGATGCTTTAGTCCAGGTCTGGGAGGAGATCCCTCAGGAGACCATCCGCCACCTCATCAGGAGCATGCCCAGGCGTTGTAGGGAGGTCATACAGGCACGTGGAGGCCACACACACTACTGAGCCTCATTTGGACTTTTTTGTACATTACATCAAAGTTGGATCAGCCTGTAGTGTGGTTTTCCACTTTAATTTTGAGTGTGACTCCAAATCCAGACCTCCATGGGTTGATAAATTTGATTTCCATTGATAATTTTTGGGTGATTTTGTTGTCAGCACATTCAACTATGTAAAGAAAAAAGTATTTAATAAGAATATTTCATTCATTCAGATCTAGGATGTGTTATTTTAGTGTTCCATTTATTTTTTTGAGCAGTGTATATCATACACACACATTTTTGTAATAATGACAATTGCAACAATACTGAATGAACAATGAACACTTTTATTTTAACTTAATATAATACATAAATAAAATCAATTTAGTCTCAAATAACATGAGAACATATGTTAAAACGAACCACCAGCTTTCATGGGTCTTCAATATTCCCAGTTAAGTTTTAGGTTGTAGTGCAGATAGCAGAGCTTGTCTGCATGGTCCCCTTTCAGTCTGCTCCTCCACGAAACAGACCTTATTTGAAGTAGATCAAGACATTCTCTATGGAAGACATGAACGGTAAAATAACGATAGAACCCCTTTCAAGTTCAGCCGCAAGTTATTACAGGAATTATAACGCGTCGACTATTTCTCTCTAAACCATATACCTTTGACTAATCCGGAAACTATCACCTCGAAAACAAAACGTTTATTCCGTTCCGTATTTTATCTAACGGGTGGCATCCATGAGTCTAAATTTTCCTGTTACATTGCACAACCTTCAATGTTATGTCATAATTACATAAAATTCTGGCAAATTAATTCGCAAAGAGCCAGGCGGCCCAAACTGTTGCATATACCCTGACTGCGTGCAATGAACGCAAGAGAAATGACACAATTTCACCTGGTTAATATTGCCTGCTAACCTGGATTTCTCTTAGCTTAATATGCAGGTTTAAAAATATATACTTGTGTATTGATTTTAAGAAAGGCATTGATGTTTATGGTTAAGTACACAATGGAGCAATGACAGTCATTGATTGATTGTTTTTTATAAGATAAGTTTAATGCAAGCTATCAATCAATTTTCAATCAATTTTATTTTATATAGCCCTTCGTACATCAGCTAATATCTCGAAGTGCTGTACAGAAACCCAGCCTAAAACCCCAAACAGCTAGTAATGCAGGTGTAGAAGCACGGTGGCTAGGAAAAACTCCCTAGAAAGGCCAAAACCTAGGAAGAAACCTAGAGAGGAACCAGGCTATGAGGGGTGGCCAGTCCTCTTCTGGCTGTGCCGGGTGGAGATTATAACAGAACTATGCCAAGATGTTCAAAAATGTTCATAAGTGACAAGCATGGTCAAATAATAATCATGAATAATTTTCAGTTGGCTTTTCATAGCTGATCATTAAGAGTTGAAAAACAACAGGTCTGGGACAGGTGGCGGTTCCATAACCGCAGGCAGAACAGCTGAAACTGGAATAGCAGCAAGGCCAGGCGGACTGGGGACAGCAAGGAGTCACCACGGGCGGCAGTCCCGACGCATGGTCCTAGCTAGCAACTTACCTTAGCTTACTGCAGGCTCCTCGTGGAGTGCAATGTAATCAGGTGTTAGAGCATTGGACTACTTAACTGTAAGGTTGCAAGACAGGTTAATGAGAAGGGTGTGCTTGAAAGGATGCACATAACTCTGCAATGTTGTATTGGAGAGAATAAAATAGTCTGAAATAATTTTCCACACAGTCTATGTCTGTATTTAAAATGTGTCAATACTTTGCGCCCTTGATTATCAGCGCGCTTCTGTATTTTGTAAAAGCGCTACATGGTCGCTGCCCATATCATTGCATCGTGCAGAAAATACACGGGAGTTCAGTTAACCATTTTCACTGTAGTGTCCAAAACGTCTTTCAAGCAGTCAGGTATTCCCTTGGCAGCAAGAGCCTCTCGGTGGATGCTGCAGTGTACCCAAGTGGCGTCGGGAGCAACTGCTTGCACGCGCGTTACCACTCCACTATGTTTCCCTGTCATGGCATTTGCTCCATCAGTACAGATACCAACATCAGCAGCAGCTACGTTTGGCTACATTTGGACCGTTAGTGGAATTCCCGCGAGAGAGTAACGGTTAATGTGATTGGATGTTAAGTATTTGATTAGGCTACCTGTATTTGACATTGTGTTGTTATTTCGCTGATGGTTTAAAATTAATGGTTTAATTTTATTTTTGGCAGGGAAATGAGGCTACTCAGGTGAGAGAAAAAACTCACCCAAATGTATAGCCCAGTTGGAAAATATAAATGGACTGCTTGATCATGTGAATCACATTTTTATTTGGCGTACCCCAGTTTGGGAATACCTGGTGTAGAGTGAGGCAAAAAAAGAGATGGCAAATAGGTCTGGCTATTTGATTGGCAAACTTATTGCAAATTGAGAAATCATGTGACTAAACTGAATAAAAAGAACTACTACACTATAAAACCAAGATAAATGACAAAGAATGATTGTAAAAAGCTTTGGAGCATCTTCAATGAAATTTTGGGCAAAAAGGCTAACTCTGCTCCATCATTCATTAAATCAGATGGCTCATTTATCACAAAACCCACTGATATTGCCAACTACTTGAATAATTTTTTAATTGGCAAGATTAGCAAACTTAGGCATGACATGCCAGCAACAAACGCTGACACTACACATCCAAGTATATTGGACCAAATTATGAAAGACAAGCATTGTAATTTTGAATCTGTAAAGTAAGTGTGGAAGAGGTGAAACAATTGTCTATCAACAATGACAAGTCACCGGGGTCTGACAACGTGGATGGAAAAGGATTGAGGATAATAGTGGATGATATTGCCACTCCAATTTGCCATATCTTCAATTTAAGCCTAGTAGAAAGTATGTTCCCTCAGGCCTGGAGGGAGGCAAAAGTCTTTCCACTACCTAAGAATAGTAAAGCACCCTTTACTGGCTGAAATTGCTGACCAATCAGCCTGTTACCAACCATTACACTTTTTGAAAAGATTGTTTGACCAGATACAATGCGATCATAGCCTGCTGCTGGAAAAACTTGTTATGGCTTTACACCCCCTGCTATATTGTGGATAAAAAGCTACCTGTCTAACAGAACACAGAGGGTGTTCCAGAATGGAAGCCAGTACAACAGAATCAAGGTATAATCGGGAATTCCCCAGGGCAGCTGTCTAGGCACCTTACTTTTTTCAATTTTTACTAACGACATGCCACTGGTTTTGGGTAAAGCCAGTGTGTCTAGGTATGAGGATGACTCAACACTATACACGTCAGCTACCACAGCAACTGAAATGACAGCAACACTTGACAAAGAGCTGAAGTTAGTTTCAGAATGGGTGGCAAGGAATAAGTTAGTCCTAAATATTTCAGGTAACCTTAAGTTACATTGGCCTACTATGCTAATTCTGTAGCTGTATTGTTAGAGGAGCGTAAAGATAAAGATTTTGTTGGGGCGCCAGGCAGGTATTAACCTGCTGAAAGGAAAAGAGTAGAGTAGTGCTACCAGGCACACATCAGCAGAAGATACTGAATAGAGTGGAGCCTGTTGGCCAGATAGCCAGTGGAGACTAGAGTGGAGCCTGTTGGCCAGATAGCCAGTGGAGACTAGAGTGGAGCCTGTTGGCCAGATTGCCAGTGGGGAGAGAACATAAGACCCACCATATAAAACGCCCGTCACAGCCCAGGGGTAACCCAACCAATAATACCTCATACAATAATAATAGCAGAGCAATTTAATGGCAACTTCATAGAAACAATTCGCAAGAAAGAACCCAATCATCAACATTAGAGGATTTGCAATAATCTGTATTACCTCCCAGTGGTGGAGTGCAGGGGGGTATGCATGGGTGTGTTGGTGGGTGTGTGTATAGACAACAAAGGCCTTAAAATGTAAACAGTCCCACAAAAAATCAATACAATTCAAACGACAATAAACATGAGCTCTCACGCAAACTCCCTCTAACTTCTTATGGACAGAAGTCTGTGTCTGGACGGTAGCGTCCCACCTGGCCAACATCCGGTGAAATTGCAGAGCGCGAAATTCAAACTACAGAATTATAAATATTTAACTTTTATAAAATCACAAGTGTAATACATCAAAATAAAGCTTAACTTCTTGTTAATCCAGCCGCTGTGTCAGATTTCAAAAAGGCTTTAAGGCGAAAGCACACCATGCGATTATCTGAGGCCAGCACCCCGCGTACAAAAGCATGAAAAACATATTTCAACCAGGCAGGTGCGCCACGAAAGTCAGAAATAGCGATATAATGAATGCCTTACCTTTGATCTTCTTCTGTTGGTACTCCAAAAGGTCCCAGATACATCACAAATGGTCCTTTTGTTCGATAATGTCCTTCTTTATATCCATAAAAACTCAGTTTAGCTGGCGCGCTTCAGTCAATAATCCACCCAGTTTCCCTCCATCAAAATGCATACAAAATGAATCCCAAACGTTACTAATGAACTTTTCCAAACAAGTCAAACAACGTTTATAATCAAACCTTAGGTACCCTAATACGTAAATAAACAATACAATTTAAGACGGAGAATCGTTATTGTCTTTACCGGAGGAAAATACCAAAGAACGCGCTCTCTTCCATGCGCTTGGAAACAATACAGACAAAATGGGAGCCACTGAGAAAAGCTACAATTTCTGTCTCATTTTTCCAAAAACCAGCATGAAACTCTTTCTAAAGAAGATCTAAAGCTCTTAAAGTGACAGCGCATGGTGAAGGCTCCATGCAGGATTTCGCCACAATTTCTCTGTATAAAATGGCCCATAACTTTAACACTAGCAGAGATCCTGGAACTGATATACCCTTACAGTATATTATATTCAACAAGATATACAAAAATCAACATTTATATTTTCAATATTCATGTAAGAAATGTTTGAATGAAATCCGAATACTACTCATATTACAGAGCAAGTGGGAAAGATTCATGACACCCATTGTTGATTTGTAGCCTGTAGCATCTAATGATGAAACATTATGGAGTCTTAAAGGAGGACTGTAGCATCTAATGATGAAACATTATGGAGTCTTGAAGGAGGACTGTAGCATCTAATGATGAAACATTATGGAGTCTTAACTTCTTATGGCTAGTGGAACCCCTCGACAACATTCCGCTGAAAAGGCAGAGCGCTAAATTCAAAAATATTTTTTAGAAATATGTAACTTTGATGCATTCACAAGTGCAATACACCAAATTAAAGCTTAACTTCTTGTTAATCTACCCATCGTGTCCGATTTCAAAAATGCTTTACAGCGAAAGCACACCATATAATTATGTTAGGTCAGAGCCTCGTCACAAAAACACACACAGCCATTTTCCAGCCAAAGAGAGCAGTCCACAAAAAGCAGAAATATAGATTAAATTAAATTTATCACTAACCTTTGATGATCTTCATCAGATGGCACTTATAGGACTTCATGTTACACAATACATGTATGTTTTGTTCGATAAAGTTCATATTTATATCCAAAAATGTCAGTTTACATTGGCGCTTTATGGTCAGTAATGTTGTGCATCGAAAACATCCTGCAAATTTTGAGGCACATCAATTTACAGAAATACTCATAATAAACTTATAAAAGTTGATACAAGTATTATGCACAGAATTATAGAGATACTTCTCTTTAATGCAACCGCTGTGTCAGATTTCAAAAAAGCTTTACGGAAAAAGCAAACCATGCAATAATCCGACTACGGCGCTCAGACACAAGCCGTGCAGATACCCGCCATGTTGTTGAGTCAGAAATAGCGTTTTAAATATTCACTTTGATGATCTTCATCAGAATGCACTCCCAGGAATCCCAGTTCAACAATAAATGTTTGTTTTGTTCGATAAAGTCCAACATTTATGTCCAAATACCTCCTTTTGTTAGCGTGTTTGGTAAACAAATCCAAACTCACGAGGCGCGGGCAAGTCCAGGCGAAAGTTCGGATGAAAAGTTCAAAAATGTATATTACAGTTCGTAGAAACATGTCAAACGATGTATAGAATCAATCTTTAGGATGTTTTTAACATAAATCTTCAATAATGTTCCAACCAGAGAATTCCTTTGTCTTTAGAATTGCAATGGGACGCAGGTCGCTCTCACGTTTAGGCGCGTGATCAGCTCATGCCACTCTGGCAGACCTCTGGTTGAAACAGCTCTCATTCCCCCCTCCTTCACAGTAGAAGCCTCAAACAATGTTCTAAGACTGTTGACATCTAGTGGAAGCCTTAGGAAGTGCAATATGACCCCATAGACACTGTACATTCGATAAGCAATGAGTTGAAAACTACAAACCTCAGATTTCCCACTTCCTGGTTGGATTTTTCTCAGGTTTTCCCCTGCCATATGAGTTCTGTTATACTCACAGACATAATTCAAACAGTTTTAGAAACTTCAGAGTGTTTTCTATCCAATATTACTAATAATATGCATATATTAGCTTCTGGGCCTGAGTAGCAGGAAGTTTGCTCTGGGCATGCTTTTCATCCGAACGTGAAAATGCTGCCCCCTTATCCCAAACAGGTTAAGTACTGCAGTGCATCTCCTCCTCATGGACTGCACCAGATTTGACAGTACTTGCTGTGAGATGTTACCCCACTCTTCCACCAAGGCACCTGCAAGTTCCCGGACATTTCTGGGGGGAATGGCCCTAGCTCTCACCCTCCGATCCAACAGGTCCCAGACGTGCGCAATGGGATTGAGATCCGGGCTCTTCGCTGGCCATGGCAGAACACTGACATTCCGGTCTTGCAGGAGATCACGCACAGAAGGAGCAGTATGGCTGGTGGCATTGTCATGCTGGAGGGTCATGTCAGGATGAGCCTGCAGGAAGGGTACCACATGAGGGAGGAGGATGTCTTCCCTGTAACGCACACCGTTGAGATTGCCTGCAATGACAACAAGCTCAGTCTGATGATGCTGTGACACACCGCCCCTACAAATCCCCTCCTTCGACGATAAACGTGAATCCGACCATCACCCCTGGAGATAAAACCGCGACTTGTCAGTGAAAAGCACTTTTTGCCAGTCCTGTCTGGTCCAGTGACGGTGGGTTTGTGCCCAGAGGCGACGTTGTTGCCGGTGATGTCTGGTGAGGACCTGCCTTTTCAACAGCCCTTAGTCCAGCCTCTCTCATTCAATTGCGGACAGTCTGAGCTAGAGGTCGACCGATTAAGCGGAATGGCCGATTTAATTAGGGCCGATTTCAAGTTTTCATAATCGGAAATCGGTATTTTTGGGCGCCGAATTATTATTATTATTATTATTATTATTATTATTTTTATACCTTTAGTTAACTAGGCAAGTCAGTTAAGAACACATTCTTATTTTCAATGACGGCCTAGGAACGGTGAGTTAACTGCCTTGTTCAGGGGCAGAACGACAGATTTTCACCTTGTCAGCCCGGGGGATCCAATCTTGCAACCTTACAGTTAACTAGTCCAACGCAATAACGACCTGCCTCTCTCTCGTTCCACTCCACAAGGAGACTGCCTGTTACGCAAATGCAGTAAGCCAAGGTAAGTTGCTAGCTAGCATTAAACTTATCTTATAAAAAACAATCAATCATAACTACTAGGTAACTACACATGGTTGATGATATTACTAGGTATTATCTAGCGTGTCCTGCGTTGCATATAATCTGACTGAGCATACAAGCATACAAGTATCTAAGTTTCTGACTGAACGGTGGTAGGCAGAAGCAGGCGCGTAAACATTCATTCAAACAGCACTTTCATGCGTTTTGCCAGCAGCTCTTCGTTGTGCGTCAAGCATTGCGCTGTTTATGACTTCAAGCCTATCAACTCCAGAGATGAGGCTGGTGTAACCGAAGTGAAATGGCTAGCTAGTTAGCGCGCGCTAATAGCGTTTTAAACGTCACTCGCTCTGAGCCTTCTAGTAGTTGTTCCCCTTGCTCTGCATGGGTAGCGCTGCTTCGATGGTGGCTGTTGTCGTTGTGTTGCTGGTTCGAGCCCAGGGAGGATCGAGGAGAGGGACGAAAGCTATACTGTTACACTTGCAATACTAAAGTGCCTATAAGAACATCCAATAGTCAAAGGTTAATGAAATACAAATGGTATAGAGGGAAATAGTCCTATAATTCCTATAATAACTACAACCTAAAACTTCTTACCTGGGAATATTGAAGACTTATGTTAAAAGGAACTACCAGCTTTCATATGTTCTCATGTTCTGAGCAAGGAACTGAAACGTTAGCTTTCTTACATAGCACATATTGCACTTTTACTTTCTTCTCCAACACTTTGTTTTTGCATAATTTAAACCAAATTGAACATGTTTCATTATTTACTTGAGGCTAAATTGATTTTATTGATGTATTATATTAAGTTAAAATAAGTGTTCATTCAGTATTGTTGTAATTTTGAAAATTTAAAAAATCATAATCGGTCGACCTCTAGTCTGAGCACCGATGGAGGGATTGTGCGTTCCTGGTGTAACTTGGGCAGTTGTTCTTGCCATCCTGTACCTGTCCCGCAGGTGTGATGTTCGGATGTACCGATCCTGTGCAGGTGTTGTTACACGTGGTCTGCCACTGCGAGGACGATAAGCTGTCCGTCCTGTCTCCCTGTAGCGCTGTCTTAGGCGTCTCACAGTACGGACATTGCAATTTATTGCCCTGGCCACATCTGCAGTCCTCATGCCTCCTTGCAGCATGCCTAAGGCACGTTCACGCAGATGAGCAGGGACCCTGGGCATCTTTCTTTTGGTGTTTCCAGAGTCAGTAGAAAGGCCTCTTTAGAGTCCTAAGATATCATAACTGTGACCTTAATAGCTGTGACCGTCTGTAAGCTGTTTGTGTCTTAACAACCGTTCCACGGGTGCATGGTCATTAATTGTTTATGGTTCATTGAACAAGCATGGGAAACAGTGTTTCAACCCTTTACAATGAAGATCTGTGACGTTATTTGGATTTTTACGAATATTCTTTGAAAGACAGGGTCCTGAAAAAGACCCGTAATTTTTTTTGCTGAGTTTATTTTGTGTATGTTTTATGTTGAAAAGTGTTTTTTTCTCAGGGATAAATGAACAACTCCAGGTGAAAGACAAAGGCCAAAGCTGTAATAAAATAACAAATTAACTGGCAAAGCAGCAGAGCGAGGCCCGCATCCAGCAACGTCACGAGTCACATTTTGCAGCTGTTTCAGTACAGCACTACAGGGAGAGGGAAATAATCCACTGGACTAGTTTCAATGTATGGAATCACTTATGAGTTTCTGGATTTTGGGTAAACTTCTCCTTTAAAGCATCAGACTCCATAGTAATTCATCATTAGAAGCTACAGGCCTCCTTTAAGACTCCATGTTTCATCATTAGATGCTACAGGCCTCCTTTAATGCAGCTGGTGGCCACACCAGATACTGACTGTTACTTTTGATTTTGACCCCCCCACTTTGTTCAGGGACACATTATTCAATTTCAGTTAGTCACATGTCTGTGGAACTTGTTCAGTTTATGTCTGTTATTGAATCTTGTTATGTTCCAACAAATATTTACACATGTTAAGTTTGCTGAAAATAAAAGCAGTTGACAGTGAGAGGACGTTTCTTTTTTTTGCTGAGTTTAGATTGACGAGGGGGGGAAAACAATTGAATCAATTTTAGAATAATGCTGAAATGTAACAAAATTTGGAAAAGGTGATGGGGTCTGAATACTTAAAACCTCTCTGGGATATGTGGGACGCTAGCCTCCCACCTGGCCAAAAGACAGTAAAAATGCAGAGTGCCAAATTCAACTAAAATACTATAAATATCAAACTTTCATTAAATCACACATGCAATATAGCAAATTAAAGCTACACTTGTTGTGAATCCAGCCAACATGTCAGATTTCAAATACGCTTTTCGGCGAAAGCAAACGATGCTATTATCTGAGGATAGCACCATAGTAAACAAAGAGAGAGAAGCATATTTCAACCCTGCAGGCGTGACACAAAACGCAGAAATAGAAATATAATTCATGCCTTGCCTTTGACGAGCTTCTTTTGTTGGCACTCCAATATGTCCCATAAACATCACAAATGGTCCTTTTGTTCGATTAATTCCATTGATATATATCCAAAATATCCATTTATTTGGCACGTTTGATCCATAAAAACACCGGTTCCAACTTGCGCAACGTGACTACAAAGTATCTCAAAAGTTACCTGTAAACTTTGCCAAAACATTTCAAACTACTTTTGTAATACAACTTTAGGTATTTTTTAACGTAAATAATCGATAAAATTGAAGACTGGCTGATCTGTGTTCAATACAGGAGGAAAACAAACTGTAGCTAGCTTTCTGGTTTCCTCGTTCTGGATGGCCGTACTTCATTACACAAAGGAATAACCTCAACCAATTTCTAAAGACTTTTGTCATCCATTGGAAGCGGTAGGAACTGCAAGAAGGTCCCTTAGAAATCTGGATTCCCAATGAAAAATAATTGAAAAGAGAGTGACCTCAACAACAACAAAAAATCTGAATGGTTTGTCCTCTGGGTTTCGCCTGCTAAATAAGTTCTGTTATACTCACAGACATGATTCAAACAGTTTTAGAAACTTCAGAGTGTTTTCCATCCAAATCAACTAATAATATGCACATCTTATCTTCTGGGGATGAGTAGCTGGCAGTTGATTTTGGATATGCTTTTCATCCAAACGTGAAAATGCTGACCCCTATCCTAGAGAAGTTTTTAACGAATGCACTGTGTGTGTGTGTGTGTATACTGAACCAAAATATAAACAACGATTTACAGTTTATATGAGTCAGTGATTGTAAATAAATAAATGAGGCCCTAATCTATGGACTGTACATAACTGGGCAGGGGCGCAGCCATTGGTGGGCCCTGGAGGGCATACGCCCACCCATTGCGGAGCCAGGCCCAGCCAATCAGAATTAGTTTTTCCCCACAAAGGGCTTCATTACAAAGAGAAATACAACTCGGGGTGGCTGGTCTCAGACGATGTGGAGGTCCTGGGCTGGCGTCGTTACATGTGGTCTGTGGTTGTGAGGCCAGTTGGATGTACTGCCAAATTCTCTAAAATAACTTTGGAGGGGGCTTCTGGTAGAGAATTTAACATTCAATTATCTGGTAACAGCTCCAGTGGATATTCCTGCAGTCAGCATGCCAATTGCACGCTCCCTCAAAACTTGAGACATCTGTGGCATTGTGTTGTGTGACAGAACTGCACATTTTAGTGGCCTTTTATTCTCCCCAGCACAAGGTGCACCTGTGTAATGATAATGCTGTTTAATCAGCTTGATATGCCACACCTGTCAGGTGGATGGATTATCTTGGCAAAGAATAAATGTTAACTAACAGGGATGTAAAAAATTCTGCAATCTTTTTTTTCAGCTCATGAAACATATTTCACTATTTTTTACCTAAAATATGACATCAGCGATAGTCAAAATGTTGAAAATCTGTGAACGTCTAAATAAGAAATTGGGCCATTTAAACAGCAGGCGTCGAACCCTTTCGACAACGGGGAGATTTTACTGATGTGCTTTGTGTCTTCGACGTAAAAACAAGTTTTGGACTTCCACTTAAAATTACGTATTTACTTATTTTATGTTTAACCTCTAACGCCTCACAAACCCGGATCCGGGAGCACCCCCATCAAAAAAGCTGACTAGCATAGCCTAGCCTAAAGCCACAGGGATATCATATAATAAAATGTTCATGAAATCACAAGTCCAAGACACCAAATGAAAGATACATATCTTGTGAATCCAGACATCATTTCTGATTTTTTAAATGTTTTACAGGGAAGACACAATATGTAAATCTATTAGCTAACCACGTTAGCAAAAGACACCACTTCTTTACTTCACCATTTTTTTACTCCATCAGTAGCTATCACAAATTCGACCAAATAAAGATATAAATAGCCACTAACCAAGAAACAACTTCATCAGATGACAGTCTGATAACATATTTATTGTATAGCATATGTTTTGTTAGAAAAATGTGCATATTTCAGGTATAAATCATAGTTTACCATTGCAGCCACTATCACAACTCTCACCAAAGCGACTAGAATAACTACAGAGACCATCGTGTATTAGCTAATTACTCATCATAAAACATTTCTTAAAAATACACAGCGTACAGCAGATGAAAGACACAGATCTTGTGAATCCAGACAATATTTCAGATTTTCTAAGTGTTTTACAGCGAAAACACAATATAGCGTTATATTAGCTTACCACAATAGCAAACATCACAACAGCATTGATTCAAGGCAAAAATAGCGATAACGTATAAACCACCAAAATATATACATTTTTTCACTAACCTTCTCAGAATTCTTCAGATGACAGTCCTATAACATCATATTACACAATGCATATAGAGTTTGTTCGAAAATGTGCATATTTAGCGGCACAAATCGTGCTTATACAATGTGATTAGTGTCCAAAACCTCAAGCAATCTGTCCGGCGCCATCTTGGAGAGGCACCTATACTAATAGAAAACTATTCATAAACTTGACTAAAAAAATACAGGTTGGACAGCAATTGAAAGACAAATTAGTTCTTAATGCAATCGCTGGGTTACATTTTTAAAATTAATGTTGCTTCAAGCATACAGCGTGCGCTAAAGCGAGACGCACCGAAATTCATGGCGGAATTATTATTTGACATTTTTCAACAGAACAACGAATTATCAGCATAAATAGTTCTTACTTTTCGATGAACTCTCATCAGAATCTTGGGAAAGGTGTCCTTTGTCCAAAAGAATCGTTGCTAGGTTGGAGAACGTCCTCTTCCACGTTGCAATTAGCAGTAAACATTAGCATGAAAGAGAGAGATACCCAACTTCCTACAACGCCACGGAAATAAATACCCGAAAATCGCAATATACTGACATAAACTGATATAATTCGGTTCAAAATAACAAGATTATGATGTCTTTAAAGCCTATATCGAATAAAAACACAGCCGGAAATGTCTAAGATCTATAACCGATGGTTCTATTACAATGTGCCAAGGTCCTCAGTGCGTCAGAGCGAAGGGGGAAAAGAACGATACACGTCTTTGCCATGTCATTTATAACCTTTGAGATCTACGTAGAGACTACATTTCAAGTCTCCCTATTCGCTGACACCCAGTGGAAGGCGTATGCAGTGCATCTCAACCAATAGAAGACAGGCAGAGTTATACACAGGTCTCAGAACAGCAAACAGGAAAATTTGGCATTCTCACATACAAGTCCAGTTCTGTTTCACTCACAGACATAATTTAAACGGTTTTAGAAACTAGAGAGTGTTTTCTATCCAATAGTAATAATAATATGCATATTGTACGAGCAAGAATTGAGTACGAGGCAGTTTAATTTGGGCACTATTTTTTCCAATGGTGAAACAGCGCCCCCATATTGACAAGAAGTTAAGGAAGTGTGTACAGTTGTGGCCAAAAGTTTTGAGAATGACACAAATATGAATTTTCAGTCTGCTGCCTCAGTTTGTATGATGGCAATTTGCATATACTCCAGAATGTTATGAAGAGTGATCAGATGAATTGTAATTAATTGCAAAGTCCCTCTTTGCCATGCAAATGAACAGAATCCCCCCCCCCCCCCAAAACTGGAAGCTTCAAAAGGAGGGTGGTGCTTGGAATCATTGTTCTTCCTCTGTCACCCATGGTTACCTGCAAGGAAACACGTGCCGTCATCATTGCTTTGCACAAAAAAGGCTTCACAGGCAAGGATATTGCTGCCAGTAAGATTGCACCTAAATCAACCCTTTATCGGATCATCGATAACTTCAAGGAGAGCGGTTCAATTGTTGTGAAGAAGGCTTCAGAGCGGTTTAATTGTTGTGAAGAAGGCTTCAGGGCACCCAAGAAAGTCCAGCAAGCGCCAGGACCGTCTCCTAAAGTTGATTCAGCTGCGGGATCGGGGCACCACCAGTACAGAGCTTGCTCAGGAATAGCAGCAGGCAGGTGTGAGTGCATCTGCACACAGACTGATATTCTGCAAAAGGTACAGGGATTAGACTGCTGAGGACTGGGGTAAAGTCATTTTCTCTGATAAATCCCCTTTTCGATTGTTTGGGGCATCTGGAAAAAAGCTTGTCCGGAGAAGACAAGGTGAGCGCTTCCATCAGTCCTGTGTCATTGCCAATGGTAAAGCATCCTGAGACCATTCATGTGTGGGGTTGCTTTTCAGCCAAGGGTGTGGGCTCACTCACAATGTTGCCTAAGAACACAGCCATGAATAAGGAATGCTACCAACACATCCTCCGAGAGCAACTTCTCCCAACCATCCAGGAACAGTTCGGTGACGAACAATTCCTTTTCCAGCATGAAGGAGCACCTTGCCGTAAGGCAAACGTGATAAGTGGCTCGGGGAACAAAACATCAATATTTTGGGTCCATGGCCAGGAATCTCCCCAGACCTTAATCCCATTGAGAACTTGTGGTCAATCCTCAAGAGGCGGGTGGACAAACAAAACCCCTCAAATTCTGACAAACTCCAAGCATTGATTATGCAAGAATGGGCTGTCATCTAGGGTTGTGGCCCAGAAGTTAATTGACACCAGGGTGGATTGCAGAGGTCTTGCAAAAGAAGGGTCAACACTGCAAATATTGACTCTTTGCATCAACTTCATGTCATTGCCAATAAAAGCCTTTGACACTTATGAAATGCTTGTAATTATACTTCAGTATTTCATAGTAACATCTGACAAAAATATCTGAAGACACTGAAGCAGCAAACTTTGTGGAAATTAATATTTGTGTCATTCTCAAAACCTTTGGCCACAACTGTAGCTCGCATTCTGTATCATACAGCTATGAAAGTTATATATTTAGAACCACCTGCTCGATTGGAATTAAGCGACGTCTGTGTCTTGAGTGTCCAAGAACGGTTTAGTTTTTTGTGTTCTGACTTGTAAAGCAGAATGAATAAAAAAGTAATGTTAACATTATCAGTAATTATCAGGAAACTCTACATTTGTTTTAAAATCACACCAAGATTGTTAAAACTGGCCTTAGGTTATTGAGCGATCTGATTAGGATTTACCCTCGTAGCAAGGCCTATTTATCATGTGGAGGTTTCATTCAGGTCTCTTTTTTTAAAAACACACTGTCTTTGGCAGGAGAAAGACCAGACTCAGAGGAACCAGAGCCAGGGACGTCCAAACCAACAAGAAGACACCAGTGTTCCCACTGTGGAAAGTGTTTTAACCAGTTAAGGGACCTGAAACAACTTGAGAGAATACACACAGGTGAGAAGCCTTACCACTGCTCCCAGTGTGGAAAGAGTTTTAACCATTTAAGTAACCTGAAAGTTCATGAGATAATACACACAGGGGAGAAGCCTTATCACTGCTCCCAGTGTGGCAAGTGTTTTAACCAGTTAGGGAACCTGAAACAACATGAGAGAATACATACAGTTGAAAAGCCTTACCAGTGTTCCCACTGTGGAAAGTGTTTTAACCAGTTATGGGACCTGAAACAACATGAGAGAATACACACAGGGGAGAAGTCTTACCACTGCTCTCAGTGTGGAAAGAGTTTTAACCGGTCAGGGTATCTGAAAAAGCATGAGAGAATACACACAGGGGAGAAGCCTTACCACTGCCCCCAGTGTGGAAAGTGTTTCAACCAGCCGGGGGAGCTGAAATGTCAAGAGAATACACACAGGGGAGAAGCCTTACCACTGCTCCCAGTGTGGAAAGTGTTTTAACAAGTTAGGGAACCTGAAAATACATGAGAGAATACACACAGGGGAGAAGCCTTACCACTGCTCCCAGTGTGGAAAGAGTTTTAACGATTTAGGGAGCCTGAAAAAACATGAGAGAATGCGCACAGGGAAGAAGCCTTACCGCTGCTCCCAATGTGGAAGGAGTTTCAACCATCCGGGGGAGCTGAAATAGCATGAGAGAATACACACAGGGGACTTGCTGTCTTGTATTGTTGACTGATAATGATTACCTGTTTTTACCATATGAACTTGAATTGTACAAAGTATACTAAAACATATATTTGTATGTTTTTATTAGAAAACATGAATTGAATATGGAGTATGTCAGTTTGAATATAGAGTAGGTCAGATTCCATGTGTTTAAATGGTCCTTTTTTAAACTCTGTGTTTGTGTTTATCTGTGTGTCTTTCCTCCAGCACTACAGATATAAAGTGATATTTGGATGTGATGCATTTGTTCCGTTGTTTACATTTGCAATGTTGGCCCACTGATGACTTAATGAAATGAAAATGTTCACAGACTCTGTAATGCAAAATGTTAATTGTATGTGTCCACATATCTGAGTATGTGACTTGTGGTGGATGAATCAGAATTAGTTGGGTAACATAGATAATTAAGATGTCTTATCTGCATAATATGCTGATGTGATATACTTGTTATTAGAATGTATCCCTTCGGACTCTGGTGATGGCAGTTGCACTTCTTCCCTCAGCTGGGGCTCAGTCACCTGGGGCCCAGAGAGGGGAGAGGTCAGGCTTGTCTTTCACATGTCCCTGGTGCTACGCAGAATATCAGGAAGGGAAGAGGACAGGAGGGAACATTGTCTTCATATGTGAATGTATCTGTTAAACTATGTGAAGGGATGGTGTGAGTAATGGGGAACCAATTACTGGTTTCCACAATGTCTGTGCGCAAGTCACTCCCTCCTTTGGCATTGGGGGGAGGTGTATGGCAGTGTCTGGAACCATTGTATGTCCTCTCTGATGTTGCACTTATCCTGGGATAGTGTATGACCTAGAGGCTCACTCCCCTCAGTGAGCTTGTCCAGGAGTGGGGTCAAGAAGGGGTTTTACTTGAGATGGGAGTATCTAGAGTTGACAATTGAGTTATGCCATTGGATGAGTTGGTGTTTTTGTGCTATGAAGTACCAGGAAAGAGATTAGAACCTTGTCTTAGGGACCAAACTGAATGATAATTATAGCGAATGCTATCTGGCTACGGGATACTCCTTTCTCATTATAAAGTCTCACTTTGTGAACTGTTCCTAATATCTGTGGTTTGTTATGTCGACTAGGGGGGTGGATCTTTGCTATAAAAGATCTCAGTAGCCATTGTGTTGCCACTCTCAACGGTTCATTAGAAATAGTGAATTGTTGAAAGTCATTGCAAAGATCTTATGATTAAAGATGTAGTTTAAGTATAACTCTGATTGGTGTGTGAAGTTTGTCTCTCCTCATTTGGTAATACAGAAATTAACCACCACAGACGAACTTTGTGAAACTGACCTATTATAATCTCCTGTTCCTGGGAGTATCATCCTGCGTTGCAAACCAGCTGCCCCTGCGTCTTTGTATGAATAAAGTCCCTCCCAGGAACAGGAAACTATAAAGATATGTGCTCATCACCTAATGCTTCAGGAATTCAAACTGTCTACACTGCGCTGTGTAACTGTTATTCTCTCTGAGCTCAGAAATAAAGAATCTTGGTTTGACTTGGACTCCAGCAGATCCTTATTTTATAATATCCACCACAACTCTCCCACGGATTGCTGTTTCATCATTGTCTCAAAGAAGAGTTCCTCGTTCCACTTTCCTGGGTGCAAGCTTCCACTGGTTGAATAAACGTTTCCACGTCATTTCAACAAAACACCTTTTGTTTCATGGACTTGCAACCTAAATCCAATGACAGGTGACATTTTATGTTGATTTGACTTTAGTTGACGACTCAAAGAAATGTAAATAGAAACTTGATGTTGAACTGACGTTTGTGCCTAGTGGGCTGGTTTGAATAAGCGGCAGGTGTTGGATCAATATCCACCTTAGTAGCTAAGTTTCCATGTAATTTGCAACAGATGTTCATGTGAATATTCTAAAATCTGCATTACACAATATATGCATTTTTCCACAAGAAATGTTTTTATCAGACAGACTTATTGCTGATCAAAGGCTTTACGAGACCAAAAAATACTTTTGCTGTTGAATTCCCATGTGCCGAATGGAAAAATACAAGTTAAAACCTGTTTGGGATATGGGGGCGCTGTTTTCACTTTGTAAAAAATCGTTCCCAAATTAAACTGCCTCGTACTCAATTCTTGCTCGTACAATATGCATATTATTATTACTATTGGATAGAAAACACTCTCAGGTTTCTAAAACCGTTTGAATTATATCTGTGAGTAAAACAGAACTAATTTTGCAGCAAACTTCCTGTCAGAAAGTGAAAAATCTGAAATCGAGGCTGTGTTCCAGGGCCTCCCTATTCATTTGCTTGAAATCTATGGATAAACATGCACTTCATACGCCTTCCACTAGATGTCAATAGGCAGTGAGAGGTGAAATGGAGTGTATAGCTTGATCTGAGGTCAAAAGAGAGCTCTTGGAATGACATGACCCCAATTTCCTTTGTTCAGGAAGGCGCGGGAAGGAACTCTGGATTGCCTTCTGAAAAGCTTTCGTTATAGACGGCTATTATCTCCGGCTTTGATTTTATTTGATAAATGTGATAATATCATCGTAAAGTATGTTTTTTCAATATAGTTTTATCAGATTATTGAAAGTTTATCGGGAGTTTTGGCGTGTTCCGTTCTCTGCGTTTGGTGACGATGGACAGCTTCGCGCCACTTGGCTAGCTTTGGTTGCTAATTCGACAGACGAAGAGGACATTCTAAATCCAAACAACGATTATTCTGGACAAAGGACCCCTTGTACAAGATTCTGATGGAAGCTCAGCAAAAGTAGGACCCATTTATGATGTTATTTCGTATTTCTGTCAAATGTTTAGTATTATTTTCCGCCCTGATTTTGGGCGCTGTCTCGCTATAACGTAAGCTGTATGTCGTGCTAAAGTTATTTTTAGAATTCTAACACGGCGATTGCATTAAGAACTAGTGTATCTATCATTTGCTGTACAACATGTCTTTTTTAGTAAAGTTTATGATGAGTTATTTGGTCAGAATAGGTGAGTGTCAGAAATATATCCGGAGATTCTGGAAAAAAGTTGCTACGTTTTCACAATGTATAACCACGGATTTCAGCTCTAAATATGCACATTTTCGAACAAAACATAAGTGTATTGTATAACCTGATGTTATAGGACTGTCATCTGATGAAGCTTGTCAAGGTTAGTGAAAAATTATATATCTTTTGCTGTTTTTTTGCGATCGCTAACTTTTGCTGCTGATAAATGGGTTGTGTTTTTGGCTATTGTGGTAAGCTAATATAATGCAATATTATGTTTTCGCTGTAAAACACTTAAAAAATCTGAAATATTGGCTGGATTCACAAGATGTTTGTCTTTCATTTGCTGTACACCATGTATTTTTCATAAATGTTTTATGATGAGTATTTAGGTATTTCATGTTGGTCTCTGTAATTGTTCTAGCTGCTTCGGTGCTATTTGTGATTGTAGCTGCAATGTAAAACTATGATTTATACCTGAAATATGCACATTTTTCGAACAAAACATAGATTTATTGTATAACATGTTATAAGACTGTCATCTGATGAAGTTGTTTCTTGGTTAGTTTGGTTGGTTCTTGGTTAGTTTGGTTGGTTTTGTGCAAGCTACCTGTGCTGTGAAAGAAATGTCTGTGCTTTTTTGTATTTGGTGGTGAGCTAACATAAATATACGTGGTGTTTTCGCTGTAAAACATTTAAAAAATCGGACATGTTGGCTGGATTCACAAGATGTTTATCTTTCATTTGCTGTATTGGACTTGTTAATGTGTGAAAGCAAAATATTTCGTTTTTTTTTTTTTGAATTTCGCGCGCTGCCTTTTCAGTGGAATGTGGGCGGGGTTCTATCTGATGTCATAATACACCCCTCTGATAATCAAGTGATATTTGGAATGTCTGAGTAGTTCTATCTGATGTCATAATACACCCCTCTGATAGTGATACATTTGCTCCATTGTTTCCATGTCAGTTGGTTTCCCACTCTGATGATTTATATCTGACAGAGGGGCTTTAAAGGAATAGTATGGTGACATCTTAGCGTGGCTTTAAATAAATAGGATTATTCATTAATTTAATACTCCTATAGCAACAATACACTGCAGCTTTGACATCAAGAAGAGATTGGGCTGATGGGTGTTGGTGCTACTATACAGGTAAGGCTGTCCAATATGAATGTGAATGTTCAATACACACAATAGGTTGATCAGTAGCCAGTTAGTTAGCTGCTACGTTTTTAGCAACACAACTCGCTATCAACAAAGTCAGAATGCCCTCCAGGCCTGGTGGTGGCAGCAGTGTACTACATCAACTGTTTACCAGAGCTTCCTGAGGGGAAAACAATTATGCTGTATATAGCTTGATTTTGGAGCCAGCAGCATACCACCCTACTTCCCACAGCTGGCTTGCTTCTGAAGCTTGGCTTGCTTCTGAAGCTAAACAGGGTTGGTCCTGGTTGGTTATGCAAACATTTGTTTATTAGATTATGTTTATCATTAAGAATATTGTTTTATTTCTAAATGGTCACGCCTTGCTTTGGTCATGTGTTCTCTTATGGGTCAATCATTTTAATTAGAATATAGCAATTACGGTGTCTCCTCAATCACTTCCAGTGCCTTTGGAAAGTATTCAGATTGGGGACATTGCCTTGTGTCGGGTGCCATCTTTCAGATGGGACGTCAACTGAGAACAGCATGCATGGGAGGAAACTGTTTACAATTTGGCTCATGCATCCTCCCTTCTCTCCCCTGTAACTATTCCCCAGGTTGTTGCTGTAAATGAGAATGTGTTCTCAGTTGACTTACATTGTTAAATAAATAATAACCATGTTTCCATCAAAAGTTGTTTAATTAGGATATATACAAATATGATGATGTCATAGTGAATTCATGACATGTGAATGAACAAGCCTTTTCATACTTTATAACATGGCTATATACAATGCCTTCAGAAAGTATTCAGACCCCTTGACTTTTTTCCACATTTTGTTACATTACAGCCTTATTCTATTGTGTATTAACCTTTTGTCAATAGGGGGAGCAGTTAGCATTTTTTTTTCTGGGTGTCGCCAAATTAAACTGCCTCGTACTCAATTCTTGCTCGTACAATATGCATATTATTAATTCTATTGGATAGAAAACACTCTTTAGTTTCATAAACCGTTGGAATTATGTCTGTGGGTGACCCAGAACTCTTTCTACAGCGAAATCCATGACAGGTACTGCGAAGGTCTGAGAGCGAAGCTCTGGTCTCAGATCAGTTTTAAAGGTCTGTGTGTATCCTATGGAACGACATGAACTGCACCCGTCTTCCCCTGGATGTCAGTAACCAATGAGAAGTGGAATGGGCTTTCTGCGTAGCTCTCAGAGGTTATAAAAGGCCAAGGAGTGAGGTGCGCCCTCTTTTCGACGCTGACCATTGCGCAGAGAGGGACCTCAGGATGCCATTTTCAAACGCTCAATTATCAACGTTAGATGTATCCGTCTGTAATTTAATTCGATATAGGTTTTAGAAACATCATAACGAAGCTATTTTAAACCGAGTTATATCAGATTATGCGAGTATATTGCTATTTTTCGGAATTTCCTCAGTATTGCGTCTTGAGGATTTGGACACGTTGGGGCAAAATAGCTATTGTTAGCTATTGTTAGCTGCTATATCAGAAGTTGAATGCAACGTTTTACAACCAAGCAACGATTCTTTTGGACAAAGGACCACTTGGCCAAGATTCTGATGGAAGCTCGTCGAAAAGTAAGAGCTATTTATGATGTTATTCCGTTTTTATGTGGAAAAATGTAAACTCAATAATGGCGACTAGTGACGCCATTATTGCGGCACTAGTCTGGCTGTAACGCACACTGTATGTCTAGTAACGTTAATTTAAAAAATCTAACTCAGCGGTTGCATTAATAACTAATGCATCTTTCATTTCATGTCCAACCTGTATTTTTTTAGTCAAGTTTATGAATAGTTTTCGATAAGATTAGGTGCCTTTCCAAAATGGCGCCGGGCAAATTGCTTGATTTTTTGCCCACTAATCACGTTGTGTAACCACGAATTGTGCGGCTAAATATGCACATTTTCGATCAAACTCTATATGGATTGTGTAATATGATGTTACAGGAGTGTCATCGGAAGAATTCTGAGAAGGTTAGTGAAAAAATTAATATATTTTGGCGATGATAACGATATCGCTCTCTTTGGCTTGAATCAATGGTCGGGTAACGTTTGCATATGTGGTATGCTAATATAACGATTTATTGTGTTTTCGCTGTAAGACACTTTGAAAATCTGAAATATTGTCTGAATTCACAAGATCTGTGTCTATCCATTGCTGTGAGCTGTGTATTTTTAAGAAATGTTTTATGATGAGTAAATTGGTAATACACGTTGCTCTATGTAGTAATTCTAGTCGCTTTGGGGAGATTTGTGATGGTGGCTGCAATTGCAAACTATGATTTATACCTGAAATATGCACATTTTTCTAACAAAACCTATGCTATACAATAAATATGTTATCAGACTGTCATCTGATGAGGTTTTTTCTTGGTTAGTGGCTATCAATATCTTTATTTGGCCGAATTGGTGATAGCACCTGATGGAGTAAGAAACTGATGGAGTTAGAAAAGTGGTGTATTTTGCTAACGGGGTTAGCTAATAGATTTAAATATTTTGTCTTCCCTGTAAAACATTTAAAAAATCTGAAATGGTGGCTTTATTCACAAGATCTGTATCTTTCATTTGGTGTCTTGGACTTGTGATTTAATGATATTTAGATGCTACTATTTAATTGTGACGCTATGCTAGCGATGCTAATCAGTGTGGGGGGTGGGGGGTGATCCCGGATCCGGGTTTCTGAGGCGGTAAAAGTTAAATCATTTTTTCCCTCTCATCAATCTACACACAATATCCCATAACGACAAAACAAAAACAGGTCTTTAGAAATTGTTGCTAATTATTTAAAAAATAAAAAACGGAAAAATAACATTTACATAACTATTCAGACCCTTTACTCAGTACTTTGTCGAAGCACCTTTGGCAGCGATTACAGCATTGAGTCTTCTTGGGTATGATGCTACAAGCTTGGCACACCTGTATTTGGGGAGTTTCTCCCATTCTTTTCTGCAGATTCTCTCAAGCTTTGTCAGGTTTCAGATTGGATGGGGAGTGTTGCTGCACAGCTATTTTCAGGTCTCTCCAGAGATGTTAGATCGGGTTCAAGTCCAGGCTCTGGCTCGGCCACTCAAGGACATTCAGAGACTTGACTCGAAGCCACTACTGCATTGTCTTGGCTGTGTGCTTAGGGTTGTTGTCCTGTTGGAAGGTGAACCTTCGCCCTCAGTTTGAGGTCCTGAGCGCTCTGGAGCAGGTTTTCATCAAGGATCTCTCTGTACTTTGCTCAGTTCATCTTTCCCTTGATCCTGACTAGTCTCCTAGTCCCTGCCGCTGAAAAACATCACCACAGCATGACGCTGCCACCACCATGCTTCACCCTAGGGATGGTGACAGGTTTCCTCCAGACGTGACGCTTGGTATTCAGGCCAAAGAGTTCAATCTTGGTTTCATCAGACGAGAGAATCTGGTTTCTCATGGTCTGAAAGTCCTTTTGGTGCCTTTTGGCAAACTCCAAGTGGGCTGTCATGTTCCTTTGACTGAGGAGTGGCTTCCGTCAGGCCACTCTACCATAAAGGCTTGATTGGTGGAGAGGTGGAGAGATGGTTGTCCTTCTGGAAGGTTCTCCCATTTCCACAGAGGAACTCTAAAGCTCTGTCAGAGTGACCATCAGATTCTTGGTCACTTCCCTGACCAAGGCCCATCTCCCCCGACTGCTCAGTTTGGCCGTGCAGCAAGCTCTAGGAAGAGTCTTGGTGGTTCCAAACTTCTTCCATTTTAGATTGATGGAGGCCACTGTGTTCTTGGGGACCTCCAATGCTGCAGAAATGTGTTGGTACCCTTCCCAAGATCTGTGGCCCGACCCAATCCTGTCTCGGAGCTCTACAGACAATTCCTTCTACCTCATGGCTTGGTTTTTACTCTGACAGTCTCATAATAAAGGGTCTGAATACTTACTGTTATGTAAAGAAGGTATATTTTTTATCTTTAATAAATGTTTCTATAAACCTGTTTTTCCTTTGTCATTTAAATGTTTTATATTTAACTCGGCAAGTCAGTTAAGAACAAATTCTTAATTCTTAAGCCCATAACCATGTGTGTGAAGTGTAAACAACAAAGGCCCCCCCCCCCCCCCCCCCCCATAAAAAGATCCCGCAACAGAAAGCTGCACAATATGTTGAGTAAAGTATTTTGCTTACCATGACAATATCAAACCCTACTTCATGTGTTTCCACTATCATGTATCCTACCATGACTATATCAAACCCTACTCCATGTTTTTCCACTATCATGTATCCTACCATGACTATATCAACCCTACTCCACATGTTACCACTATCATGTATCCTACCATGACTATATCAAACCCTACTCCATGTGTTGCCACTATCATGTATCCTACCATGACTATATCAACCCTACTCCACATGTTACCACTATCATGTATCCTACCATGACTATATCAAACCCTACTTCATGTGTTTCCACTATCATGTATCCTACCATGACTATATCAAACCCTGCTCCATGTGTTGTCACTATCATGTATCCTACCATGACTATATCAAACCCAATTCCATGTGTTGCCTCTATCATGTATCCTACCATGACTATATCCAACACAACTCCATGTGTTGCCTCTATCATGTATCCTACCATGACTATATCCAACCCTACTCCATGTGTTGCCACTATCATGTATCCTACCATGACTATATCCCACCCTACTCCATGTGTTGCCACTATCATGTATCCTACCATGACTATATCAAACCCAACTCCATGTGTTGCCACTATCATGTAACCTACCATGACCATATCAAACCCTACTCCTTGTGTTATCACTATCATGTATCCTACCATGACTATATCAAACCCTACTCCATGTGTTTCCACTATCATGTATCCTACCATGACTATATCAAACCCAACTCCATGTGTTGCCACTCATGTATCCTACCATGACTATATCAACCCTACTCCACATGTTACCACTATCATGTATCCTACCATGACAATATCAAACCCAACTCCATGTGTTGCCACTATCATGTATCCTACCATGACTATATCAACCCTACTCCACATGTTACCACTATCATGTATCCTACCATGACTATATCAACCCTACTCCACATGTTACCACTATCATGTATCCTACCATGACTATATCAAACCCTACTTCATGTGTTTCCACTATCATGTATCCTACCATGACTATATCAAACCCTACTCCATGTGTTATCACTATCATGTATCCTACCATGACTATATCCAACCCTACTCCATGTGTTATCACTATCATGTATCCTACCATGACTATATCCAACCCAACTCCATGTGTTGCCACTATCATGTATCCTACCATGACTATATCCAACCCAACTCCATGTGTTATCACTATCATGTATCCTACCATGACTATATCAAACCCTATTTCATGTGTTTCCACTATCATGTATCCTACCATGACTATATCAAACCCTACTCCATGTGTTATCACTATCATGTATCCTACCATGTCTATATCAAACCCTACTCCATGTTGCCACTATCATGTATCCTACCATGACTATATCCAACCCAACTCCATGTGTTGCCACTATCATGTATCCTACCATGAATATATCCAACCCAACTCCATGTGTTATCACTATCATGTATCCTACCATGACTATATCCAACCCTACTCCATGTGTTACCACTATCATGTATCCTACCATGACTATATCAAACCCAACTCCATGTGTTGCCACTATCATGTATCCTACCATGACTATATCCAACCCAACTCCATGTGTTGCCACTATCATGTATCCTACCATGACTATATCAAACCCTACTTCATGTGTTTCCACTATCATGTAACCTAGCATGACCATATCAAACCCTACTCCATGTGTTATCACTATCATGTATCCTACCATGCCTATATCCAACCCTACTCCATGTGTTGCCACTATCATGTATCCTACCATGACTATATCAAACCCTACTCCATGTGTTGCCACTATCATGTATCCTACCATGACTATATCAAACCCTACTCCATGTGTTGCCACTATCATGTATCCTACCATGACTATATCAAACCCTACTCCATGTGTTGCCACTATCATGTATCCTACCATGACTATATCAAACCCTACTCCATGTGTTTCCACTATCATGTATATCCAACCCTACTCCATGTGTTGCCACTATCATGTAACCTACCATGACCATATCAAACCCTACTCCTTGTGTTATCACTATCATGTATCCTACCATGACTATATCAAACCCTACTCCATGTGTTTCCACTATCATGTATCCTACCATGACTATATCAAACCCTACTCCATGTGTTGCCACTCATGTATCCTACCATGACTATATCAACCCTACTCCACATGTTACCACTATCATGTATCCTACCATGACTATATCAAACCCTACTCCATGTGTTGCCACTATCATGTATCCTACCATGACTATATCAAACCCAACTCCACATGTTACCACTATCATGTATCCTACCATGACTATATCAAACCCTACTCCATGTGTTGCCACTATCATGTATCCTACCATGACTATATCAACCCTACTCCACATGTTACCACTATCATGTATCCTACCATGACTATATCAAACCCTACTTCATGTGTTTCCACTATCATGTATCCTACCATGACTATATCAAACCCTGCTCCATGTGTTGTCACTATCATGTATCCTACCATGACTATATCCAACCCAACTCCCTGTGTTATCACTATCATGTATCCTACCATGACTATATCCAACCCAACTCCATGTGTTGCCACTATCATGTATCCTACCATGACTATATCCAACCCAACTCCATGTGTTGCCACTATCATGTATCCTACCATGACTATATCCAACCCAACTCCATGTGTTGTCACTATCATGTATCCTACCATGACTATATCAAACCCAATTTCATGTGTTGCCTCTATCATGTATCCTACCATGACTATATCCAACACAACTCCATGTGTTGCCTCTATCATGTATCCTACCATGTCTATATCAAACCCTACTCCATGTTGCCACTCATGTATCCTACCATGACTATATCCAACCCAACTCCATGTGTTGCCACTATCATGTATCCTACCATGAATATATCCAACCCAACTCCATGTGTTATCACTATCATGTATCCTACCATGACTATATCCAACCCTACTCCATGTGTTGCCACTATCATGTATCCTACCATGACTATATCAAACCCAACTCCATGTGTTGCCACTATCATGTATCCTACCATGACTATATCCAACCCAACTCCATGTGTTGCCACTATCATGTATCCTACCATGACTATATCAAACCCAACTCCATGTGTTGCCACTATCATGTATCCTACCATGACCATATCAAACCCTACTCCATGTGTTATCACTATCATGTATCCTACCATGACTATATCCAACCCTACTCCATGTGTTGCCACTATCATGTATCCTACCATGACTATATCAAACCCTACTCCATGTGTTGCCACTATCATGTATCCTACCATGACTATATCAAACCCTACTCCATGTGTTACCACTATCATGTATCCTACCATGACTATATCAAACCCTACTCCATGTGTTTCCACTATCATGTATATCCAACCCTACTCCATGTGTTACCACTATCATGTATATCCAACCCTACTCCATGTGTTTCCACTATCATGTATCCTACCATGACTATATCAAACCCTACTCCATGTGTTGCCACTATCATGTATCCTACCATGACTATATCCAACCCAACTCCATGTGTTGCCACTATCATGTATCCTACCATGACTATATCAAACCCTACTCCATGTGTTGCCACTATCATGTATCCTACCATTACTATATCCAACTCAACTCCATGTGTTGCCACTATCATGTATCCTACCATGACTATATCCAACCCAGCTCCATGTGTTGCCACTATCATGTATCCTACTTGGCTGAAGCTTTGATCCAGTGGAAGAAGTATTGAGGAGCAGGGAGGTTAAAGGTCACTTCAGGACACAGCTGTTACTCTACACTATCCCTAGATAATCCAGTAATAAGAGAACATTTCTACATTATTTAGGGCTCTATAACATCTCTATCTATGTATAAGATCTGTATAAAATCTGTTTTCTTTTCTTTTTTTAACCTAATTCCATTTTCTCCGTTTAGGTTTTTCCAGGTTTCTGATTTGTCCCTGTTTTTCTGTTTTTCTCTCTAAATCACACTGTTAATAGAAAAACAACAACATTGGATGTTCTAAGTCCTCAACAATACTCAAACTACATCAGGAGACCACTTTTGAAATAAAATTCATTTTTGTTTGTAGATACCCTTTAATTCAAGAGGCACCAGCAAGAGCCTTGCTTGGTTAGTGGTGTCTCTGTAGCACACATGTGATTGCAGTGTTTGCTGAACAAATCACAACAGGATTGATGCAAATAATCATGATATTATTCTGCCAGGTAGGCATAGACTACTTTGTAGTTAACATTTAATTGACAAGGTTTGTGTGAGAACTTTTCTATCAACCAGAAGATGGTTGTCATTAGCATCATCGCTAACAGCTAAACATAGTGGTAGACAAATGCACTCAGACAGGGGGATTTCCTGGCTGTTTCCTCTTCAGAAAGTTGAAGGAAAATACAAATCACTGAGGCTAATTTAACGACGACTTGCAGTTAGTGGGTTCAGAATAACTATGACAAAAAATGAATACTCATCAATCTGTCACCTAATCCTGCCTAATGGGCAGGTCAGCCCTGGAGGAAAGTATTGGCTGTAAGAAGTAAGAGAAAACATAACATCTGGTTGTTTTTAAATTACTTCTCATGACATTGCTTGCCAGAATAAACATTGTAAATAATACTTTTCCAATCTGCATTACCCACTCCAGTCAGTAGATGGCGATATGAGTATTTCAGGTGATGCTTCTTGCGTGACGTATAATTTAGTGGACGGGACAGGAGGCTTCTTCAACAGCGACAAAAGGCTTCTGATTTAACCAACGTGGTGGTTTGCTAGCGAACATAAAACTGAAACATTGGAGCTCTTTAGACCAATCTTGTGTATATTACTCTTAGTGTTTTGAATATAATTCTGTTTACCTTTCTACTAGTTCATTTAAACGTAATTTGCTTGTTAAATTAGCAAATGTGGTAAATTGATAATGTACTAGGCTAATCGACCGGAGCATGAGCTCACTAAGCTCGACGGAGAAAGAGACTCTGGTGAAAGGAGTGGAAGAAGCTTTCAGCATGAATAGGGAGGAAGATGAGTCTATCACATTGAAAGAAGAAGAGGATGATATTACAGTGAAAGGGGAAGATGGGAAAGAGGTTGTCAAAGTGGAAGAGGAGGAGGTAGAAGCTTTCAGAATCAAAAAGGAGGAAGATGCCATAACATTGAAAGAAGAGAATGTAGTGAAAGAAGAGGAAGAACCTTTTAGAGCAAAAGAGGAAGAGGAGGCTATCTCAATAAAAGAGGAGGAAGACGTTTTGGGAGTGAAAAAGGAGGCTGAAGATCAGATTACTACCAGTGAGTACTGTCTTAAAAACGGGGGCACAAACCATGCAGTTGTTGAACTAATGTGGGGGTTTTAACGGGGCATTCTACTTCAGTTCTATACTTGAATATGTTGTTCAGTACTGTAGGAATTGTTTAAGGGGCAATCTGCTATTGGTACATATGTTTTTGGGACTTTGATTATTGAATTCTCATTCTCCATGTGGTCTACATTAAAGTTCACCTCATCTAATATAACAGGCTTTTAAAATCTACTTAAAATATCAAAGGGATGTTAAAGGCACCCATTTTTTGGAATTGACCCTATGCATTTGCAACACAAACAATATTTGACAAAATCATGATGAAAAGGGCCATTTTAGACATATTCATGCCTCTTGATTGTAATAGATGGTCATAAGTTTACGTCTGTTTGCTGTTCTCGTTCGCACAGGAGAGAGACGTGACTATCGTGGATCCTTTGGGGAGCCTCAACAACATCCTGATGCTGACGAGTCAGAGAAGAGTCTCTCCAGATCAGAACATCAGATGGTACAGCTTGGTCTGGTCTAGCATACAGCTTGCTCTATCTGGGTCTGGGCTGGGTGTCTGTAAAGCACTTCATGTCAACAGTGACATCAGCATCCATAATTATATGTGTCTGTCCCCTCTTTATGATTACCAGGACAACGCTAGCCCTTCCTCCCTCCCGGAGTCCCCGTGTCATGCCTCTCCCGGTAGCACCGTACTGCTGGGTATGAAGAGGTTGTCTGTGCTGCTGGTGGACTGCAGGAAAACAACGGGGCTGAGTGGAACTGTGAGAGGAGGAGGAGAGAAGATAGGATCAGATTTGACTCATCAAAGTAAGTGCTGTAGTTTAGTTTGAACAAATAAATAGATCTGCCCACTGGTATCTGTTACCAGGACAACCAGCAGAGTTCTGTTTGTTGACAGGAAGATAGTCTGGTGGATATGGATGTTATGAATATCATAACACTGAAAAAGGATTCTGCCAATGAAAAGAGAGAAACCAATAGACCATATAAAACCTTGATGAAAGTTAGATTTAGAGAGAAAGTTTCAAGATAATCTGATGTAAGGTGCTTGTTTTACAAAAACTTTTCCTTAAAACATGGATGTTACTTTGCCTGTCCCAGTCAACCCCCCTATCTTTACAAGACTGTTGAACAGGCAAACTAAACTCCAGACACTGTTAATTAATTAATACTGGAGGAAAGCTGTGATCAGGCTGCCCACTCAAGAGAAAGCTTCAAACTGTAACCAGTGCCGTCAACCTTGTTCAGGTTATCAGTCAACCTACCAGGGTAGTTACAAACAGTAGAGGAATGAAATCATCATGTTTTGATCATATCTTTACTAATGCTGCAGAAATGTGTTTTAAAGCAGTATCCAGATCCATCAGATGTAGTGATCACAATATAGTAGCCATGTCTAGGAAAACCACAGTTCCAAAGGCTGGGCCTAATATTGTGTAAAAGAGTTCATACAATAAGTTTTGTAGTGATTCCTATGTTGTTGATGTAAATAATATTTTTTGGTCCCTGGTGTGTAATGATGAGCAACCAGACGCTGCCCTTGACACATTTGAAAATGCTTATCCCAGTTACTAATAAGCATGCACCCATTAAGAATATTACTGTAAACACTGTTAAATCCACGTGGATTGATAAGGAATTAAAAAATGGTATGATGAAGAGGCTAAAGAGATGGCAAATAGATCTGGCTGTATAACTGATTGGCAAACGTATTGCAAATTGAGAAATCATGTGACTAAATAAAAAGAAGAAGAAACTACACTATGAAACAGATAAATGACATGAAGAATGATAGTAAAAAAAATGGAGCATCTTCAATGAAATTTTGGGCAAAAAAATCAACAATGACATGTCACCGGTGTCTGACAACGTGGATGGAAAATTGAGGATAATAGCGGCCGATATTGCCACTCCTATTTGCCTTGTCTTTAATGTAAGCCTACTAGAAAGTGTGTGCCCTCAGGCCTGGAGGGAAGCTAAAGTCATTCCACTAACCAATAATAGTAAAGCTCCCTTTACTGGCTTAAATAGCCGACCAATCAGCGCATTACCAACCCTTACATTTTTTGGAAAAAATAGTTTGGCCAGATACAATGCTATTTTACAGTTAACATATTGAGACTTTCAGCTTATAGGGAAGGACATTCAATAAGCATAGCACTTACAAATGACTGATTGGCTGAAAGAAGTTGACGATAGAAATATTGTTGGGGCTGTTTTGTTAGACTTCATTGCGACTTTTGACAGTATCGATCATAGTCTGCTGCTGAAAAAAACGTATGGCTTTACACCCCCTGCTATATTGTGGATAAAGAGCTTTAAAAAAAAAAATGTAACCTTTATTTAACTAGGCAAGTTGGTTAAGAACAAATTCTTATTTTCAATGACGGCCTAGGAACAGTGGGTTAACTGTCTTGTTCAGGGACAGAACGACGGAGTTTTACCTTGTCAGCTCGGGGATTCGATCCAGCAACCTTTTGGTTACTGGCCTAACGCTCTAACCACTAGGCTACCTGCCGCCCCAGAGCTACCTGTCTAACAGAACACAGAGAGTGTTCTTTAATGGAAGCCTGTACAACAAAATCAAGGTAGAATCAGGAATTCCACAGGGCCAGCTGTTTGGCACCTACTTTTTCAATCTTTACCAACGACATGCCAACGACATTTGAGTAAAGCCAGTGTGTCTATGTATGCGGATGACGCAACACTGTACACGTCAGCTACCACAGCAACTGAAATGACAGCAACACTTAACAAAGAGCTGCAGTGAGTTTCAGAATGGGTGGCAAGGAATAGTTAGTTAGTCCAAAATATTTCAGATGACCTTAAGTTACAAGGCCTACTATGCTAATTCTGTAGCGGTATTGTTAGAGGGGGGTAAAGATAAAGATTTTGTTGGGGAGCCAGGCAGGTATTAACCCTAGTTATTAAAGTTAGTTATTACGTATTATAACATTATTATTATTATAAAATATTATTAAAACTGAAAGGATGAGAGTAGGATAGATAGAGTAGCACTTCCAGACACATTCTAAACATGATGGAGTCATAAAGGAGGACTTTAGCATCTAATGATGAAACATGATGGAGTCTTAATTATGGCTGCAATCCCGGTAACGGGATGATATGACAACAGCCAGTGAAAGTGCAGGGCGCCAAATAAAAAAAAAACTGAAATCTCATAATTAAAATTCCTCAGACATTCATGTGTCTTATATCATTTTAAAGGTAATCTTGTTGTTAATCCCACCAAAGTGTCCGATTTCAAATAGGCTTTTCAGCGAAAGCACTACAAACGATTATGTTAGGTCACCACAAAACCACAATAATCACAGCCATTTTTTTCAGCTAAAGATAGCTTCACAAAAACCTGAATACAGATCAAATGAATCACTAACCTTTGATTATTTTCATCAGATGACACTCATAGGACTTCATGTTACACAATACATGCATGTTTTGTTTGATTAAATTCATATTTATATAAAAAAATCTGAGTTTACATTGAGGCGACTAGATTCACTAGTTGCAAAAACATCAAGTGACTTTGCATAGCCACATCGTTTCAACAGAAATACTCATCATAAATAGATGATAATACAAGTTATACACATGGAATTATAGATATACCTCTCCTTAATGCAACCGCTGTGTCAGATTTTAAAAAAACTTTACGGAAAAGAAACCCACGCTATAATCTGAGATGGCGCTCAAAAGTAAAACACCAGAGCTGCAAAGATGGCGTCAAAATAAACAAGAAAATATATGATAAATATTCCCTTACCTTTGATGATCTACATCAGAAAGCACACCAGGAATCCCAGGTCCACAATAAATGTTTGTTTTGTTTGAAAAAATCCGTTATTTATGTCCAAATACCTTCTTTTGTTAGCGCGTCTGGTTTACATATCCAAACACTAATTCTGGTCAGCGTTATATCGGACAAAAAGTGATATTACCGGTCGGAGAAACATTTCAAACTAAGTACACAATCAATCATTAGGATGTTTTTAACATATAGCTTCAATAAAGTTCCAACCGGAGTATTCTTTCTTGTCTTCGTGAGGAATGAGGAAAAAGCATGATCAGAAAATGGCTGCTTGATGTACACCTGACTGATTCTGCTCTCATTCTCTCCCACAACATCATAGAAGTCTCATTATAATTTATATTGATGGTTGACATCTAGTGGAACCCATAGGCAGTGCAAACTCATATCTCAAGGGAATTTCTTTAGGGACTCTGGTGAATACATACAAGCTCAGATTTCTGACTTCCTGTTTTGATTTCAACTGAGGATTTTGCCTGCCAATATGAGGTCTGTTAATCTCACAGACATAATTCAAACAGTTTTAGAAACTTTAGAGTGTTTTCTATCCAATACTAATAATAATATGCAAATATTAGCAACTATGACTGAGGAGCAGGCCGTTTGATATGGGCACCTTTCATCCAAGCTACTCAATACTGCCCCTTCAGCCATAATAAGTTAAAGAAGGACTGTAGCATCTAATGATGAAACATTATGGAGTCTTAAAACTTCTTATGGCTAGTGGAACCCCTCGACAACATTCCGCTGAAAAGGCAGAGCGCTAAATTCAAAAATATTTTTTAGAAATATGTAACTTTGATGCATTCACAAGTGCAATACACCAATTTAAAGTTTAACTTCTTGTTAATCTACCCATCATGTCCGATTTCAAAAAAGCTTTACAGCGAAAGCACACCATATAATTATGTTAGGTCAGAGCCTAGTCACAAAAACACACAAAGACATTTTCCAGCCAAAGAGAGGAGTCACAAAAAGCAGAAATATAGATTCATTTAAATTTATCACTAACCTTTGATGATCTTCATCAGATGGCACTTATAGGACTTCATGTTACACAATACATGTATCTTTTGTTCGATAAAGTGCATATTTATATCCAAAAATCTCAGTTTACATTGGCGCTTTATGGTCAGTAATGTTGTGCATCGAAAACATCCTGCAAATTTTCAGAGGCACATCAATTTACAGAAATACTCATAATAAACTTATAAAAGTTGATACAAGTATTATGCACAGAATTATAGAGATACTTCTCCTTAATGCAACCGCTGTGTCAGATTTCAAAAAAGCTTTACGGAAAAAGCAAACCATGCAATAATCCGAGTACGGCGCTCAGACACAAGCCATGCAGATACCCGCCATGTTGTTGAGTCAGAAATAGCGATTTAAATATTCGCTTTGATGATCTTCATCAGAATGCACTCCCAGGAATCCTAGTTCCACAATAAATGTTTGTTTTGTTTGATAAAGTCCAACATTTATGTCCAAATACCTCCTTTTGTTAGCGCGTTTGGTAAACAAATCCAAACTCACGAGGCGCGGGCAAGTCCAGGCGAATGTTCCGATGAAAAGTTCAAAAATGTATGTTACAGTTCGTAGAAACATGTCAAACGATGTATAGAATCAATCTTTAGGATGTTTTTAACATAAATCTACAATAATGTTCCAACCAGAGAATTCCTTTGTCTTTAGAATTGCAATGGGACGCAGGTTGCGCTCACGTGTAGGCGCGTGATCAGCTCATGCCACTCTGGCAGACCTCTGGTTGAAACAGCTCTCATTCCCCCCTCCTTCACAGTAGAAGCCTCAAACAATGTTCTAAGACTGTTGACATCTAGTGGAAGCCTTAGGAAGTGCAATATGACCCCATAGACACTGTACATTCGATAGGCAATGAGTTGAAAACTACAAACCTCAGATTTCCCACTTCCTGGTTCGATTTTTCTCAGGTTTTTGCCTGCCATTTGAGTTCTGTTATACTCACAGACATAATTCAAACAGTTTTAGAAACTTTAGAGTGTTTTCTATCCAATACTAATAATAATATGCATATATTAGCTTCTGGGCCTGAGTAGCAGGAAGTTTACTCTGGGCACGCTTTTCATCCGAACGTGAAAATGCCGCCCCTTATCCCAAACAGGTTAAGTACTGCAGTGCATCTCCTCCTCATGGACTGCACCAGATTTGACAGTACTTGCTGTGAGATGTTACCCCACTCTTCCACTAAGGCACCTGCAAGTTCTCGGACATTTCTGGGGGGAATGGCCCTAGCTCTCACCCTCCGATCCAACAGGTCCCAGACGTGCGCAATGGGATTGAGATCCGGGCTCTTCGCTGGCCATGGCAGAACACTAACATTCCTGTCTTGCAGGAAATCATGCACAGAAGGAGCAGTATGGCTGGTGGCATTGTCATGCTGGAGGGTCATGTCAGGATGAACCTGCAGGAAGGGTACCACATGAGGGAGGAGGATGTCTTCCCTGTAACGCACACCGTTGAGATTGCCTGCAATGACAACAAGCTCAGTCTGATGATGCTGTGACACACCGCCCCAGACCATGACGGCCCCTCCACCTACAAATCGATCCCGCTCCAAAGTGCAGGCCTCGGTGTAACGCTCATTCCTTCAACGATAAACGCGAATCCGACGATAAACGTGAATCCGACCATCACCCCTAGAGACAGAACCGCGACTTGTTAGTGAAAAGCACTTTTTGCCAGTCCTGTCTGGTCCAATGACGGTGGGTTTGTGCCCAGAGGCGACGTTGTTGCCGGTGATGTCTGGTGAGGACCTGCCTTTCAACAGGCCTACAAGCCCTTAGTCCAGCCTCTCTCATTCAATTGCGGACAGTCTGAGCTAGAGGTCGACCGATTAATCGGAATGGCCGATTAATTAGGGCCGATTTCAAGTTTTCATAATCGTAAATCGGTATTTTTGGGCGCCGATTTGCCCATTTTTCTTTTTTTGATACCTTTAATTAACTAGGCAAGTCAGTTAAGAACACATTCTTATTTTCAATGACGGCCTAGGAACGGTGAGTTAACTGCCTTGTTCAGGGGCAGAACGACAGATTTTCACCTTGTCAGCCCGGGGTTTCCAATCTTGCAACATTACAGTTAACTAGTCCAACGCAATAACAACCTGCCTCTATCTCATTCCACTCCACAAGGAGACTGCCTGTTACGCAAATGCAGTAAGCCAAGGTAAGTTGCTAGCTAGCATTAAACTTATCTTATAAAAAACAATCAATCATAACCACTAGTTAACTACACATGTTTGATGATATTACTAGGTATTATCTAGCGTGTCCTGCGTTGCATATAATCTGACTGAGCATACAAGCATACAAGTATCTACGTTTCTGACTGAACGGTGGTAGGCAGAAGCAGGCGCGTAAACATTCATTCAAAAAGCACTTTCGTGCATTTTGCCAGCTGCTCTTTGTTGTGCGTCAAGCATTGCGCTGTTTATGACTTCAAGCCTATCAACTCCCGAGATTAGGCTGGTGTAACCGAAGAGAAATGGCTAGCTAGTTAGCGCGCGCTAATAGCGTTTCAAACGTCACTCGCTCTGTGCCTTCTAGTAGTTGTTCCCCTTGCTCTGCATGGGTAGCGCTGCTTCGATGGTGGCTGTTGTCGTTGTGTTGCTGGTTCGAGCCCAGGGAGGAGCGAGGAGAGGGACGGAAGCTATACTGTTACACTTGCAATACTAAAGTGCCTATAAGAACATCCAATAGTCAAAGGTTAATGAAATACAAATGGTATAGCGGGAAATAGTCCTATAATTCCTAAAATAACTACAACCTAAAACTTCTTACCTGGGAATATTGAAGACTCATGTTAAAAGGAACCACCAGTTTTCATATGTTCTCATGTTCTGAGCAAGGAACTGAAACGTTAGCTTTCTTACATAGCACATATTGCACTTTTACTTTCTTCTCCAACACTTTGTTTTAGCATAATTTAAACCAAATTGAACACGTTTCATTATTTATTGATTTTATTGATGTATTATATTAAGTTAAAATAAGTGTTCATTCAGTATTGTTGTAATTTTCATTATTACAAATAAAATTAAAATAATCGGCCGATTAATCGGTATCGGCTTTTTTTGGTCCTCCAATAATCGGTATCGGCGGTGAAAAATCATAATCGGTCGACCTCTAGTCTGAGCACAAATGTAGGGATTGTGCGTTCCTGGTGTAACTTGGGCAGTTGTTGTTGCCATCCTGTACCTGTAGGTGTGATGTTCGGATGTACCGATCCTGTGCGGGTGTTGTTACACGTGGTCTGCCACTGCGCTGTCCGTCCTGTCTCCCTGTAGCGCTGTCTTAGGCGTCTCACAGTACGGACATTGCAATTTATTGCCCTGGCCACATCTGCAGTCCTCATGCCTCGTTGCAGCATGCCTAAGGCACGTTCACGCAGATGAGCAGGGACCCTGGGCATCTTTCTTTTGGTGTTTTTCAGAGTCAGTAGAAAGGCCTCTTTAGAGTCCTAAGTTTTCATAACTGTAACCTTAACTACTTCATCACCCTCCCGGATCCGGGATCCTCCTCATCAAAAAAGCTGACTAGCATAGCCTAGCCTAACGGGACAGGGATATCATATAATATAATTTTCATGAAATCACAAGTCCAATACAGCAAATGAAAGATAAACATCTTGTGAATCCAGCCATCATTTCTGATTTTTAAAATGTTTTACAGCGAAAACACTATGTATTTCTATTAGCTAACCACAATAGCCAAACACACAACCGCATATTTTCACCATGTTTCCACCGCATAGGTAGCTTTCACAAAACCGATAAAATGAATCACTAACCTTGAACAACTTCATCAGATGACAGTCTTATAACATGTTATACAATACATTTATGTTTTGTTTTCGAAAATGTGCATATTTGAGGTATAAATCATAGTTTTACATTGCAGCCACCATCAAAAATAGCAGCAAAGCAGCCAGAATAATTACAGAGAGCAACGTGAAATACATAAATACTCATCATAAAACATTTATGAAAAATACATGGTGTACAGCAAATGAAAGATAAACATCTTGTGAATCCAGCCAATATTTCCGATTTTTTTTAAAGTGTTTTACAGCGAAAACACAATATAGAATTATATTAGCTTACCTCAATAGCCAAACACACAAAGGCATTTATTCACCGCAAAGGTAGCTTTCGCAAAAACCAGCAATAGATATAAAATTAATCACTAACCTTTGGACAACTTCATCAGATGACAGTCTTATAACATCATGTTATACAATACATTTATGTTTTGTTCGAAAATGTGCATATTTATAGCTACAAATCCTGGTTATACATTGTGAATACGTAGCAACGATTCACCAGAATCTCCGGAGATATTTTGGACTCTCACCTAATCTGATTAAAGAACTCATCATAAACTTTACATAAAAATACTTGTTGTATGGCAAATGAAAGATACACTGGTTCTTAATGCAACCTCTGTGTTAGATTTTTTGAAATAACTTTACCATAACGTACAGCTTGCGTTATTGTGAGACAGCGCTCACCAACACGGCGGAGAATAGGAGTCAACATTTTACACAGAAATACGAAATAACATCATAAATGTTGTCTTACTTTTGCTGAGCTTCCATCAGAATGTTGTGCAAGGAGTCCTTGGTCCAGAATAAATCGTTGTTTGGTTTTAGAATGTCCTTTTCTTCTGTCGAATTAGCAACCTTGGCTAGCCATGTGGCGCGAACATTCCCATCATCTCTTGTCGCAAAGAACGGAAAATTCCAAAAGTCCCAATAAACGTTGAATAAACTGATCAAAGGCGGTTGAAAAATCCTACTTTATGATGTTTTTATCATATGTATCAAATAAAATCAGAGCCGGAGATATTCGCCGTGTATACCGAACGCTTTTCTGAAGACAATGTCGAGATCCCCCGCGCGCTGTCGAAATGTGACAAAATACCGGACCTGTCACTCCAAAAGCTCTCATTCGGTCTCAGATCAAGCTAGACACCCCATTCAACCTTCCACTGCCTGTTGACATCTAGTGGAAGGCGTATGAAGTGCATACATATCGACAAATAAAAACAGGCCCTGAAACAGTCTCGTTTTCAGATTTTTCACTTCCTGTATGGAAGTTTGCTGCCAAATGAGTTCTGTTTTACTCACAGATATAATTCAAACCGTTTTAGAAACTTCTGAGTGTTTTCTATCCAATAGTAATAATAATATGCATATTGTATGATCTAGAACAGAGTACGAGGCCGTTTAATTTGGGCACGATTTTTTCCAAAGTGAAAACAGCGCCCCCCTATTGACAAGAAGTTATTAATAGCCTACCGTCTGTAAGCTGTTTGTGTCTTAACAACCGTTCCACAGGTGCATGTTCATTAATTGTTCATGGTTCATTGAACAAGCATGGGAAACAGTGTTTCAACCCTTTACAATGAAGATCTGTGACGTTATTTGGATTTTTACGAATATTCTTTGAAAGACAGGGTCCTGAAAAAGACCCGTATTTTTTTTTGCTGAGTTTATTTTGTATTTGTTTTATGTTGAAAAGTGTTTTTTTCTCAGACATAAATGAACAACTCCAGGTGAAAGACAAAGGCCATAGCTGTAATAAAATAACAAATTAAATGGCAAAGCAGCAGAGCGAGGCCCGCATCCAGCAACGTCACGAGTCACGTTTTGCAGCTGTTTCAGGACAGCACTACAGGGAGAGGGAGAGGGCAAACTCCACTGGACTAGTTTCAATGTATGGAATCACTTATGAGTTTCTGGATTTTGGGTAAACTTCTCCTTTAACTTCTACTTGCACACAATCCCGGATCCGGGAGCACCCCCATCAGTAAAAAAGCTGACTAGCATAGCGTCACAAGTAAATACTAGCATCTAAATATCATGAAATCACAAGTCCAAGACACCAGATGAAAGGTACACATCTTGTGAATCCAGCCATCATTTCTGATTTTTTAAATGTTTTACAGGGAAGATACTATGTATTTCTATTAGCTAACCACGATAGCAAAAGACACAACTTTTTTTTCTCCACCATTTTTTTACTGCATAGGTAGCTATCACAAATTCGACCAAATAAAGATATAAATAGTCACTAACCAAGAAACAACTTCATCAGATGACAGTCTGATAACATATTTATTGTATAGCATATGTTTTGTTAGAAAAATGTGCATATTTCAGGTACATTTAACATTTAAGTCATTTAGCAGACGCTCTTATCCAGAGCGACTTACAAATTGGAAAGTTCATACATATTCATCCTGGTCCCCCCGTGGGGAATGGACCCACAACCCTGGCGTTGCAAGCGCCATGCTCTACCAACTGAGCCACACGGGACCGTATAAGTATAAGGTATAAGTCATAGTTTTACATTGCAGCCACCATCACAACTCTCACCAAAGCAACTAGAATAACTACAGAGACCAACGTGAATTACCTAAATACTCATCATAAAACATTTATGAAAAATACACAGCGTACAGCAAATGAAAGACAAAGATCTTGTGAATCCAGCCAATATTTCAGATTTTATAGCATATAGCATTATATTAGCTTACTACAATAGCCAACCACACAACAGCATTGATTCAAGCCAACAATAGCGATAACGAATAAACCAGCAAAAGATATTAATTTTTTCACTAACCTTCTCAAACTTCTTCAGATGACAGTCCTATAACATCAGATTACACAATACATATAGAGTTTGTTCGAAAATGTGCATATTTAGCGGCACAAATCGTGGTTATACAATGAGAATAGTAGCCAAGCTGCCAACAATATGTCGGGAGAAATCTTGGGAGAGGCACCTAATCTAATCAGTAACTAATCATAAACTTGACTAAAAAATACAGGTTGGACAGCAAATGAAAGATACATTAGTTCTTAATGCAACCGCTGTGTTAGATTTTTAAAATTAACGTCACTACGACATACAGCGTGCGTTAAAACGAGACCGCACCGAAATTAATGGCGGAATAGTAGTTTCACATTTTTCAACAGAACAACGAATTAACATCATAAATACTTCTTACTTTTTGATGAGCTCCCATCAGAATCTTGGGCAAGTTGTCCTTTGTCCAGAGGAATCGTTGCTCGGTTGTAGATTGTCGCCTTCAACTTTGGAATTAGCAGTAAACATTAGCCATGTGGCGAAGACGTGCCCAACTCACTATAACGCAGCACAAAGAAATATCCGAAAATCGCAATATACTGATATAAACTGATATAACTCGGTTTAAAATAACAACATTATGATGTCTTTAACACCTATATCGAATAAAATCAGAGCCGGATATATCTAAGGCCTATAACGGGAGCTTTCCAGAACGCCATCCTGAGGTCTGTCTTGCGTCATGGCGAATGTTGAAAAGAGTGCACCCCACGTTCCAAGCCCATTTATATGGCCTCAGATCTGCCTAGCAACTCCATTCCAATTCTCACTATTTGCTGACATCTAGGGGAAGGCGTATGCAGTGCATCTCGACCAATAGAAGACATGCAAATTAATAAACTGACCCCAGAACAGCCTGCCTGATTTCAGATTTCTCACTTCCTCACAGGAAGTTTGCTTGTATGCATATTGTATGCATATTGTACGAGCAAGAATTGAGTACGAGGCAGTTTAATTTGGGAACGAAATTTTTACAAAGTGAAAACAGCACCCCCTATTGAGAAAAGGTTAAAGCATCAGACTCCATAGTAATTCATCATTAGAAGCTACAGGCCTCCTTTAAGACTCCATGTTTCATCATTAGATGCTACAGTCCTCCTTTAATGCAGCTGGTGGCCACACCAGATACTGACTGTTACTTTTGATTTTGACCCCCCCACTTTGTTCAGGGACACATTATTCAATTTCAGTTAGTCACATGTCTGTGGAACTTGTTCAGTTTATGTCTGTTATTGAATCTTGTTATGTTCCAACAAATATTTACACATGTTAAGTTTGCTGAAAATAAAAGCAATTGACAGTGAGAGGACGTTTCTTTTTTTTGCTGAATTTAGATTGACGGGGGGGGGGAAACAATTGAATCAATTTTAGAATAATGCTGAAATGTAACAAAATTTGGAAAAGGTGATGGGGTCTGAATATTTAAAACCTCTCTGGGATATGTGGGACGCTAGCCTCCCACCTGGCCAAAAGGCAGTAAAAATGCAGAGTGCCAAATTCAACTAAAATACTATAAATATCAAACTTTCATTAAATCACACATGCAATATACCAAATTAAAGCTACACTTGTGTTGAATCCAGCCAACATGTCAGATTTCAAATACGCTTTTCGGCGAAACCAAACGATGCTATTATCTGAGGATAGCACCATAGTAAACAAAGAGAGAGAAGCATATTTCAACCCTGCAGGCGCGACACAAAACGCAGAAATAGAAATATAATTCATGCCTTGCCTTTGACGAGCTTCTTTTGTTGGCACTCCAATATGTCCCATAAACATCACAAATGGTCCTTTTGTTCGATTAATTCCGTCGATATATATCCAAAATGTCCATTTATTTGGCACGTTTGATCCATAAAAACACCGGTTCCAACTTGCGCAACGTGACTACAAAGTATCTCAAAAGTTACCTGTAAACTTTGCCAAAACATTTGAAACTACTTTTGTAATACAACTGTAGGTATTTTTTAACGTAAATAATCGATAAAATTGAAGACGGGCTGATCTGTGTTCAATACAGGAGGAAAACAAACTGTAGCTAGCTTTCTGGTCACGCGCCTCTATCTAACAGTACACTTCAAGTTACCCTCGTTCTGGATGGCCGTACTTCTTCATTACACAAAGGAAAAACCTCAACCAATTTCTAAAGACTGTTGACATCCATTGGAAGCGGTAGGAACTGCAAGAAGGTCCCTTAGAAATCTGGATTCCCAATGAAAAATAATTGAAAAGAGAGTGACCTCAAAAAAAAAAATCTGAATGGTTTGTCCTCTGGCTTTCGCCTGCTAAATAAGTTCTGTTATACTCACAGATATGATTCAAACCGTTTTAGAAACTTCAGAGTGTTTTCCATCCAAATCTCCTAATAATATGCACATCTTATCTTCTGGGGATGAGTAGCTGGCAGTTGAATTTGGATATGCTTTTCATCCAAACGTGAAAATGCTGACCCCTATCCTAGAGAAGTTTTTAACGAATGCACAAGTTTTTAACGAATTTCCCCACAAAAGGGCTTCATTAGAAAGAGAAATACAACTCGGGTGGCTGGTCTCAGACGATGTGGAGGTCCTGGGCTGGCGTCGTTACATGTGTTCTGTGGTTGTGAGGCCAGTTGGATGTACTGCCAAATTCAATCAATCAATCAATCAATCAATTTTATTTTATATAGCCCTTCGTACATCAGATAATATCTCGAAGTGCTGTACAGAAACCCAGCCTAAAACCCCAAACAGCTAGAATGCAGGTGTAGAAGCACGGTGGCTAGGAAAAACTCCCTAGAAAGGCCAAAACCTAGGAAGAAACCTAGAGAGGAACCAGGCTATGAGGGGTGGCCAGTCCTCTTCTGGCTGTGCCGGGTGGAGATTATAACAGAACTATGCCAAGATGTTCAAAAATGTTCATAAGTGACAAGCATGGTCAAATAATAATCATGAATAATTTTCAGTTGGCTTTTCATAGCTGATCATTAAGAGTTGAAAAACAACAGGTCTGGGACAGGTGGCGGTTCCATAACCGCAGGCAGAACAGCTGAAACTGGAATAGCAGCAAGGCCAGGCGGACTGGGGACAGCAAGGAGTCACCACGGGCGGCAGTCCCGACGCATGGTCCTAGGGCCCAGGTCCTCCGAGAGAAAGAAAGAGAGAAGGAGAAAATTAGAGAGAGCCAAGATTTTCAAAATGTTCATAAATGACAAGCATGGTCAAATAATAATCAGGAATAAATCTCAGTTGGCTTTTCATAGCCGATCATTAAGAGTTGAAAACAGCAGGTCTGGGACAGGTAGGGGTTTCGTAACCGCAGGCAGAAACAGTTGAAACTGGAATAGCAGCAAGGCCGGGCGGACTGGGGACAGCAAGGTGTCAGCATGCCCGGTAGTCCTGACGTATGGTCCTAGGGCTCAGGTTCTCAGAGAGAAAGAGAGAACGAGAGAATTAGAGAGAGCATACTTAAATTCACACAGGACACTGGATAAGACAGGAGAAGTACTCCAGGTATAACCAACTGACCCTAGCCCCCCGACACATAAACTACTGCAGCATAAATACTGGAGGCTGAGACAGGAGCGGTCAGGAGACACTGTGGCCCCATCCGAAGAAACCCCCGGACAGGGCCAAACAGGAAGGATATAACCCCACCCACTCTGCCAAAGCACAGCCCCCACACCACTAGAGGGATATCCTCAACCACCAACTTACAATCCTGAGACAAGGCCGAGTATAGCCCACAAAGGTCTCCACCACAGCACAACCAAGGGGGGGCGCCAACCCAGACAGGAAGTTCACGTCAGTAACTCAACCCACTCAAGTGACGCACCCCTCCTAGGGACGGCATGAAAGAGCACCAGCAAGCCAGTGACTCAGCCCCAGTAACAGGGTTAGAGGCAGAGAATCCCAGTGGAGAGAGGGGAACCGGCCCTGGAGAGACAGCAAGGGCGGTTCGTTGCTCCAGAGCCTTTCCGTTCACCTTCACACTCCTGGGCCAGACTACACTCAATCATATGACCTACTGAAGAGATAAGTCTTCAGTAAAGACTTAAAGGTTGAGACCGAGTCTGCGTCTCTCACATGGGTAGGCAGACTGTTCCATAAAAATGGAGATCTATAGGAGAAAGCCCTGCCTCCAGCTGTTTGCTTAGAAATTTTAGGGACAATTAGGAGGCCTGCGTCTTGTGACCGTAGCGTACGTGTAGGTATGTACGGCAGGACCAACTCGGAAAGATAGGTAGGAGCAAGCCCATGTAACGCTTTATAGGTTAACAGTAAAACCTTGAAATCAGCCCTTGCCTTAACGGGAAGCCAGTGTAGGGAAGCTAGCACTGGAGTAATATGATCAAATTTCTTGGTTCTAGTCAGGATTCTAGCAGCCGTATTTAGCACTAACTGAAGTTTATTTAGTGCTTTATCCGGGTAGCCGGAAAGTAGAGCATTGCAGTAGTCTAACCTAGAAGTAACAAATGCATGGATTAATTTTTCTGCATCATTTTTGGACAGAAAATTTCTGATTTTTGCAATGTTACGTAGATGGAAAAAAGCTGTCCTTGAAACAGTCTTGATATGTTCGTCAAAAAAGAGATCAGGGTCAAGAGTAACGCCGAGGTCCTTCACAGTTTTATTTGAGACGACTTTACAACCATCAAGATGAATTGTCAGATTTAACAGAAGATCTCTTTGTTTCTTGGGACCTAGAACAAGCATCTCTGTTTTGTCCGAGTTTAAAAGTAGAAAGTTTTCAGCCATCCACTTCCTTATGTCTGAAACACAGGCTTGGTGGTGGTGTGGTCCGATAGTCCAGGATTATGTGGAAAAACATTAAGATCTACAACATTTATTCCATGGGACAAAACTAGGTCCAGAGTATGACTGTGGCAGTGAGTAGGTCCAGAGACATGTTGGACAAAACCCACTGAGTCGATGATGGCTCCGAAAGACTTTTGGAGTGGGTCTGTGGACTTCTCCATGTGAATATTAAAATCACCAAAAATTAGAATATGATCTGCTATGACTACAAGGTCTGATAGGAATTCAGGAAACTCAGAGAGGAACGCTGTATATGGCCCAGGAGGCCTGTAAACAGTAGCTATAAAAAGTGATTGAGTAGGCTGCATAGATTTCATGACTAGAAGCTCAAAAGACGAAAACGCCATTTTTTTTTTTGTAAATTGAAATTTGCTATCGTAGATGTTAGCAACACCTCCGCCTTTGCGGGATGCACGGGGGATATGGTCACTAGTGTAACCAGGAGGTGAGGCCTCATTTAACACAGTAAATTCATCAGGCTTAAGCCATGTTTCAGTCAGGCCAATCACATCAAGATTATGATCAGTGATTAGTTCATTGACTATGACTGCCTTTGAAGTGAGGGATCTAACATTAAGTAACCCTATTTTGAGATGTGAGGTATCACGATCTCTTTCAATAATGGCAGGAATGGAGGAGGTCTTTATCCTAATAAGATTGCTAAGGCGAACACCGCCATGTTTAGTTTTGCCCAACCTAGGTCGAGGCACAGACACAGTCTCAATGGGTATGGCTGAGCTGACTACACTGACTGTGCTATTGGCAGACTCCACTAAGCTGGCAGGTTGGCTAACAGCCTGCTGCCTGGCCTGCACCCTATTTCATTGTGGGGCTAAAGGAGTTAGAGCCCTATCTATGTTGGTAGATAAGATGAGAGCACCCCTCCAGGTAGGATGGAGTCCGTCACTCCTTAGCAGGTCAGGCTTGGTCCTGTTTGTGGGTGAGTCCCAGAAAGAGGGCCAATTATCTACAAATTCTATCTTTTGGGAGGGGCAGAAAACAGTTTTCAACCAGCGATTGAGTGCTGAGACTCTGCTGTAGAGCTCGTCACTCCCCCTAACTGGGAGGGGGCCAGAGACAATTACTCGATGCCGACACATCTTTCTAGCTGATTTACACGCTGAAGCTATGTTGCACTTGGTGACCTCTGACTGTTTCATCCTAACATCGTTGGTGCCGACGTGGATAACAATATCTCTATACTCTCTACACTCGCCAGATTTAGCTTTAGCCAGCACCATCTTAAGATTAGCCTTAACGTCGGTAGCCCTGCCCCCTGGTAAACAGTGTATGATCGCTGGGTGATTCGTTTTAAGTCTAATACTGCGGGTAATGGAGTCGCCAATGACTAGGGTTTTCAATTTGTCAGAGCTAACGGTGGGAGCCTTCGGCGTCTCAGACCCCGTAACGGGAGGAGTAGAGACAAGAGAAGACTCAGACTCAGACTCCGACTCGCTACATAATGGGGAAAACCGGTTGAAAGTTTCTGTCGGCTGAATGAGCGACACCGGTTGAGCATTCCAACAGCATTTCCCTCCAGAAGCCATGAGAAAGTTGTCCGGCTGCGGGGACTGTGCGGGGGGATTTATACTAACGTTACTATCTGTACTTACTGGTGGCACAGACGCTGTTTCTTCCTTTCCTACACTGAAAATACCCTTGCCTAACGATTGCGTCTGAAGCTGGGCTTGCAGCACAGCTATTTTCGCCGTAAGGCGATCGTTCTCCTGTATATTATGAGTACAGCGACTGCAATTAGAAGACATCATGTTAATGTTACTACTTAGCTTCGGCTGTTGAAGGTGTTGACGAACCATGTCCAGATAAAGCGTCCGGAGTGAAAAAGTTGAATGAGGGAAAAAAGTTGCGATGGAAAAACTAAAAATATAAACGGTAATTAAAAACAGAAACAAAACAAAAAACGTAAAGTTGTCAGCTAGCAAAGTAAAGTAAAGTTGGCAGCAAAACGCACAGCAACAAAACGCACAGCAACTAGATTATACGTCACGCTGGCAGCGTCGCCTGAAAGACGCACATCGCCGTCTGCTGACTCGAAATTCTGACTGAAATTCTCTAAAATGACGTTGGAGGCGGCTTCTGGTAGAGAATTTAACATTCAATTATCTGGTAACAGCTCCAGTGGATATTCCTGCAGTCAGCATGCCAATTGCACGCTCCCTTAAAACTTGAGACATCTGTGGCATTGTTGTGTGACAGAACTGCACATTTTAGAGGCCTTTATTCTCCCCAGCACAAGGTGCACCTGTGTAATGATCATGCTGTTTAATCAGCTTGATATGCCACACCTGTCAGGTGGATGGATTATCTTGGCAAAGAATAAATGTTAACTAACAGGGATGTAAAAAATTCTGCAATCTTTTTTTTCAGCTCATGAAACATCCAACACTTTACATGTTGCGTTAATATTTTTGTTTATTATAGTTATTCTCAGTTTTAGGAACATCTTCCCAAATATTTCACTTTATTTTTTACTTTACCCAAAATATGACTTCAGCGATAGTCAAAATGTTGAAAATCTGTGAACGTCTAAATAAGAAATTGGGCCATTTAAACAGCAGGCGTCGAACCCTTTCGACAACGGGGAGATTTTACTGATGTGCTTTGTGTCTTCGACGTAAAAATAAGTTTTGGACTTCCACTTAAAATTACTTATTTACTTGTTTTATGTTTAAGGAAGTGTGTACAGTTGTGGCCAAAGTTTTCAGAATGACACAAATATGAATTTTCAGTCTGCTGCCTCAGTTTGTATGATGGCAATTTGCATATACTCCAGAATGTTATGAAGAGTGATCAGATGAATTGTAATTAATTGCAAAGTCCCTCTTTGCCATGCAAATGAACTGAATCCCCCCCCCCCCAAAACTGGAAGCTTCAAAAGGAGGGTGGTGCTTGGAATCATTGTTCTTCCTCTGTCACCCATGGTTACCTGCAAGGAAACACGTGCCGTCATCATTGCTTTGCACAAAAAAGGCTTCACAGGCAAGGATATTGCTGCCAGTAAGATTGCACCTAAATCAACCCTTTATCAGATCATCGATAACTTCAAGGAGAGCGGTTCAATTGTTGTGAAGAAGGCTTCAGAGCGGTTTAATTGTTGTGAAGAAGGCTTCAGGGCACCCAAGAAAGTCCAGCAAGCGCCAGGACCGTCTCCTAAAGTTGATTCAGCTGCGGGATCGGGGCACCACCAGTACAGAGCTTGCTCAGGAATAGCAGCAGGCAGGTGTGAGTGCATCTGCACACAGACTGATATTCTGCCAAAGGTACAGGGATTGGACTGCTGAGGACTGGGGTAAAGTCATTTTCTCTGATGAATCCCATTTTCAAATGTTTGGGGCATCTGGAAAAAAGCTTGTCCGGAGAAGACAAGGTGAGCGCTTCCATCAGTCCTGTGTCATGCCAACGGTAAAGCATCCTGAGACCATTCATGTGTGGGGTTGCTTTTCAGCCAAGGGTGTGGGCTCACTCACAATGTTGCCTAAGAACACAGCCATGAATAAGGAATGCTACCAACACATCCTCCGAGAGCAACTTCTCCCAACCATCCAGGAACAGTTCGGTGACGAACAATTCCTTTTCCAGCATGAAGGAGCACCTTGCCGTAAGGCAAACGTGATAAGTGGCTCGGAGAACAAAACATCAATATTTTGGGTCCAAGGCCAGGAATCTCCCCAGACCTTAATCCCATTGAGAACTTGTGGTCAATCCTCAAGAGGCGGGTGGACAAACAAAAACCCACAAATTCTGACAAACTCCAAGCATTGATTATGCAAGAATGGGCTGCCATCTCAGGATGTGGCCCAGAAGTTAATTGACACCAGGGTGGATTGCAGAGGTCTTGAAAAAGAAGGGTCAACACTGCAAATATTGACTCTTTGCATCAACTTCATGTCATTGCCAATAAAAGCCTTTGACACTTATGAAATGCTTGTAATTATACTTCAGTATTTCATAGTAACATCTGACAGAAATATCTGAAGACACTGAAGCAGCAAACTTTGTGGAAATTAATATTTGTGTCATTCTCAAAACTTTTGGCCACAACTGTAGCTCGCATTCTGTATCATACAGCTATGAAAGTTATATATTTAGAACCACCTGCTCGATTGGAGCGACGTCTGTGTCTTGAGTGTCTAAGAACGGTTTAGTTTTTTGTGTTCTGACTTGTAAAGCAGAATGAATAAAAAAGTAATGTAAATATTATCAGTAATTACCAGGAAACTCTACAACATGTGTTTTCAAATCACACCAAGATTGTTAAAACTGGCCTTAGGTTATTGAGCGATCTGATTAGGATTTACCCTCGTAGCAAGGCCTATTTATCATGTGGAGGTTTCATTCAGGTCTCTTTTTTTAAAAACACACTGTCTTTGGCAGGAGAAAGACCAGACTCAGAGGAACCAGAGCCAGGGACGTCCAAACCAACAAGAAGACACCAGTGTTCCCACTGTGGAAAGTGTTTTAACCAGTTAAGGGACCTGTACCGACATGAGAGAATACACACAGGGGAGAAATCTTACCACTGCTCGCAGTGTGGAAAGAGTTTTAACCGGTCAGGGGATCTGAAAAAACATGAGAGAATACACACAGGGGAGAAGCCTTACCACTGCTCCCAGTGTGGAAAGGGTTTCAGCCAGCCGGCGAATCTGAAACGGCATGAGAGAATACACACAGGGAAGAAGTCTTACCACTGCTCCCAGTGTGGAAAGGGTTTCAATCAGCCAGTGTCCCTGAAACGGCATGAGAGAATACACACAGGGGAGAAGCCTTACCACTGCTCCCAGTGTGGAAAGAGTTTTAACCAGTTAAGGAACCTGAAAGAACACGAGAGAATACACACAGGTGAGAAGCCTTACCACTGCTCCCAGTGTGGAAAGTTTTTCAGCCGGTCAGGGGATCTGAAAAAACATGAGAGAAAACACACAGGGGAAGAGCCTTACCACTGCTCCCAATGTGGAAAGAGTTATAACCATTTAAAGAACTTGAAAGTTCATGAGATAATACACACAGGGGGGAAGCCTTACCACTGCTCCCAGTGTGGAAAGGGTTTCAAATGGCCCGCGGATCTGAAACGGCATGAGAGAATACACACAGGGGACTTGCTGTCTTATATTGTTGACTGATAATGATTACCTGTTTTTACCATATGAACTTGAATTGTACAAAGTATACTAAAACATATATTTGTATGTTTTTATTAGAAAACATGAATTGAATATGGAGTTTGAATATAGAGTAGGTCAGATTCCTTCTGTTTTAAATGGTCCTTTTTTAAACTCTGACACTGTGTGTGTGTTTATCTGTGTGTCATTCCTCCAGCACTGCAGATAATCAAGTGATATTTGGATGTGATGCATTTGTTCCGTTGTTTACATTTGCAATGTTGGCCCACTGATGATTTAATGAAATGAAAATGTTCACAGACTCTGTAATGCAAAATGTTAATTGTATGTGTCCACATATCTGAGTATGTGACTTGTGGTGGATGAATCAGAATTAGTTGGGTAACATAGATAATTAAGATGTCTTATCTGCATAATATGCTGATGTGATATACTTGTTATTAGAATGTATCCCTTCGGACTCTGGTGTTGGCAGTTGCACTTCTTCCCTCAGCTGGGGCTCAGTCACCTGGGGCCCAGAGAGGGGAGAGGTCAGGCTTGTTTTTTTACATGTCCCTGGTGCTATGCAGAATATCAGGAAGGGAAGAGGACAGGAGGGAACATTGTCTTCATATGTGAATGTATCTGTTAAACTATGTGAAGGGATGGTGTGATTAATGGGGAACCAATTACTGGTTTCCACAATGTCTGTGCGCAAGTCACTCCCTCCTTTGGGGGAGGTGTATGGCAGTGTCTGGAACCATTGTATGTCCTCTCTGATGTTGCACTTATCCTGGGATAGTGTATAACCTAGAGGCTCACTCCCCTCAGTGAGCTTGTCCAGGAGTGGGGTCAAGAAGGGGTTTTACTTGAGATGGGAGTATCTAGAATTGACAATTGAGTTATGCCATTGGATGAGTTGGTGTTTTTGTGCTATGAAGTACCAGGAACGAGATTAGAACCTGGTCTTAGGGACCAAACTGAACGATAAATTATAGCGAACGCTATCTGGCTACAGGATACTCCTTTCTCATTATAAAGTCTCACTTTGTGAACTGTTCCTAATATCTGTGGTTTGTTATGTCGACTAGGGGGGTGGATCTTTGCTATAAAAGATTTCAGTAGCCATTGTGTTGCCACTCTCAACGGTTCATTAGAAATAGTGAATTGTTGAAAGTCATTGCAAAGATCTTATTATTAAAGATGTAGTTTAAGTATAACTCTGATTGGTGTGTGAAGTTTTTAAGTATAACTCTGATTGGTGTGTGAAGTTTGTCTCTCCTCATTTGGTAATACGGAAATTAACCACCACAGACTAACCTTGTGAAACTGACCTATTATAATCTCCTGTTCCTGGGAGTATCATCCTGCGTTGCAAACCAGCTGCACCTGCATCCTTGTATGAATAAAGTCCCTCCCAGGAACAGGAAACTATAAAGATATGTGCTCATCACCCAATGCTTCAGGAATTCAAACTGTCTACACTGCGCTGTGTAACTGTTATTCTCTCTGAGCTCAGAAATAAAGAATCTTGGTTTGACTTGGACTCCAGCAGATCCTTATTTTATAATATCCACCACAACTCTCCCACGGATTGCTGTTTATCATTGTCTCAATGAAGAGTTCTTTGTTTTACTTTCCTGGGTTCATTTACAAGCCTCCCACTGGTTGAATAAACTTTGTTTCCACGTCATTTCAACAAAACAAATCCATGTGATGATGTTTGATCAATGTGGAAAACTGATTAAATTTGTAAAATGTCATGAACATCAGGTATTTTTTATTTTTCCCTGAACTGGCAACCTAAATCCAATGACAGGTGACATTTTGTGTTGATTTCATGTTGAATTCACTTTAGTTGACGACTCAAAGAAATGTAAATAAAAACTAGATGTTGAGCTGACGTCTGTGCCCAGTGAGCTGGTTTGAAAAGGCGGCAGGTGTTGGATCAATATCCACATTCGTTGCTAAGTTTCCATGCAGAGTTTCATGTGAATATTCTAAAATCTGCATAAAACAATACATATTTTCCCACCAGAAATGTTTACATCAAACAGACTTATTGCGGATTAAAGGCTTTGCGTTATGACGTAGTGCACAAAAAAATAAAGTTTGCTGTTAAATTCCCATGTACCGAATGAAAAATACAAGTTAAATTGGTTTCCATCACATTTTCAACTCCACTGATGGTTTTAAAAACTGTTGCGTGAAATAGAAAATGTCCTCTTGTCCCGTGCACTGTAGTCAGCAGCTCACATATACAGTGATGGTAGGCTACATACACAATGAGATTATTATGGATGAGAGCAATATTATTTGTCAAATGGCAACCAAGCATCAATCATCATGTCACCAGAATAAGACCATCCAAATGTATTGGAAAGGAGCATCAAGCTCATCACATGCAGTTTCACCACCCTGTGAAGTTCATTACTTATTTCATCTGTAGCCTAATAAACTGCATGTGTTCCCAGGTCGTAGAGGGAGGACCACACACCATATCATCACTTGACTCCAAGTTAAATAAGATGTGATGGTTAGTATATAAATATTTGCTCATAAAGGAGTTTCCACCTCCATTTCTCACTTATACATTTTTACTGACACAAAAAGACCCCACCATGTCAAACGAACTAACATCTGTCTGCATTTATAAAAGTGTACAGGCATATCCTGTTTCCATCAGCCCCGTCATTACTTTAGAAATGGTTGGATCAATATCCACCTTCATGATATGGATGAAGCCTGATTTGGAATGTCTGAGTAGTTCTGATGTCATAATACACTCCTGTGATAATCAAGTGATATTTGGAATGTCTGAGTAGTTCTATCTGATGTCATAATACACTCCTCTGATAATCAAGTGATATTTACATGTGATACATTTGCTCCATTGTTTCCATTTGACGTCAGGAAGAGAATGGGCTGATCGTGGTGGTGCTACTCTATAGGTAAGGCTGTCTAATATGAATGTTCAATACACACAATAGGTTTGATCGGTAGCCAGTTAGCTAGCTGCTACGTCTTTGTCCACACAGCAGCTAGCTATCAACAAAGTAAAAATGCCCTCCAGGACTGGTGGTGGCAGCAGTGTACTACAACCACTGTTTACCGGAGCTTCCTGAGGGGAAAATAATTAGGCTGTATTTTGCTTGATTAACCATCCAAAATGTTATGTGAGTAAAGTCATACCTTATAAAAAAAACTCACAACAGGTGTGATGGAAACAGGTTCTCAGAAGACTGAGGTGGGTTTTCCTCAAACTTTTTACCTGGGCTTTGCTCCTTTCATATTTATTTTGATCCTGACAAACTCCCCAGTCCCTGCTGGTGACAAGCATACCCATAACATGATGCTGCCACCACAATGCTTATTGTGTGGTTAATGTGTGGTCTATCTCCAGATCATCAGACTGTTAAATAATCACCTCTAGCCAGCCTCCGCACAGTATCCTGCCCTGAACTTTAGTCACTGTTACTAGCCGTCTACCACCCAGTACTCCACCCTGTATTCTAGTCAAGGCTCATCCTATATAACTACTACTGTACACACCTTTTATATTCATATACAGTCCATAATGTCTATGCACACCATCATATACATTGTAAACTAACTGTATATATATTTATATTCCAGACTCTGACATTGCTCGTTCTACTATTTCTATATTTCTTCATCCTTGAAATAAATTGTGGGGATTTGCATGTATTGTTTTGTATTGTTAGATATTACAGCACTGTTTCAATACAACAGGGATAACATCAGAGAAATATGTGTATGAGACCAATAACATTTGATTTGATCTGGTCAGAGGTGTGCAGACAACAGATGGTGTTTATGGTGCAGAGGACTGTGGACTCAGTGGAGGACATCCCAGCCACTTGGCAGTGTTGACACTGTTACTTCCTACCTGACTGGTAGTAGGACTTCACTGCTACTTCCTATCTGACTGGTAATAGGACTTCACTGCTTTTTCCTATCTGACTGGTAATATGACTTCACTGCTACTTCCTACCTGACTGGTAATAGGACTTCACTGCTACTTCCTACCTGACTGGTAGTAGGACTTCTATTTATACAATCAATCAACCAAATTTGTATGGCCTTTTTTTTACCTCAGCAGTGGTCACAAAGTTATTTTACAGTCATCTGGCCCAGAGACACCTTGGACATACAGGGCACCACTGCTCCTGCCTTTCTCCCTGTGTGATGTCATATCCTTTTCCTGTTAAGGCACCTGACCAGCTGAGTGCAGGTGGGCTCTCCTGTGAACATGGGGCTGAAGATCAGACAGTGAAGAGACTCCGGGGGTGGTGATGAAGGCTGTAGGAATGAAGATAGCATAACTTCCTGTAGGCAGTATAGCATAGCTTCCTGTAGGCAGTGTAGCATAACTTCCTGTAGGCAGTGTAGCATAACTTCCTGTAGGCAGTGTAGCATAACTTCCTGTAGGCAGTGTAGCATAACTTCCTGTAGGCAGTGTAGCGTAACTTCCTGTAGGCAGTGTAGCGTAACTTCCTGTAGGCAGTATAGCATAACTTCCTGTAGGCAGTGAGGCATAACTTCCTGTGGGCAGTGTAGCATAACTTCCTGTGGGCAGTGTAGCATAACTTCCTGTAGGCAGTGTAGCATAACTTCCTGTAGGCAGTGTAACATAACTTCCTGTAGGCAGTGTAGCATAACTTCCTGTAGGCAGTGTAGCATAACTTCCTGTCGGCAGTGTAGCATAACTTCCTGTAGGCAGTATAGCATAACTTCCTGTAGGCAGTGTAGCATAACTTCCTGTAGGCAGTGTAGCATAACTTCCTGTAGGTAGTGTACCATAACTTCCTGTAGGCAGTGTAGCATAACTTCCTGTCGGCAGTGTAGCATAACTTCCTGTAGGCAGTGTAGCAGAACTTCCTGTAGGCAGTGTAGCAGAACTTCCTGTAGGCAGTGTAGCATAACTTCCTGTTGGCAGTGTAGCATAACTTCCTGTGGGCAGTGTAGCATAACTTCCTGTAGGCAGTGTAGCATAACTTCCTGTAGGCAGTGTAACATAACTTCCTGTAGGCAGTGTAGCATAACTTCCTGTAGGCAGTGTAGCATAACTTCCTGTAGGCAGTGTAGCATAACTTCCTGTAGGCAGTGTAGCATAACTTCCTGTAGGCAGTGTAGCATAACTTCCTGTAGGCAGTGTAGCATAACTTCCTGTTGGCAGTGTAGCATAACTTCCTGTGGGCAGTGTAGCATAACTTCCTGTAGGCAGTGTAGCATAACTTCCTGTAGGCAATGTAGCATAACTTCCTGTAGGCAGTGTAACATAACTTCCTGTAGGCAGTGTAGCAGAACTTCCTGTAGGCAGTGTAGCATAACTTCATGTGAAAGTAGTGAAATAAATGACATGGAATGAAAAGGTGTGGTATTTACTTCTGAGTATGTCCAATGTATATTGTGTGATCAAAATCTACTATAAAATGATAGTTTTCTTAGTTTACCAAACTTAATTGCCAATCAACATTCCCCAGCATAAACAGCAGCCTCGGAACAAATTCTTATTTACAATGACAGCATGGCAAAATGCCTCCTGTGGGGCAGTAAACACAGATCTGGTTATTTTGAAAATACTTTGTATTAAGTTGTTAGCAAGAATAAACAATGTAATAAACATTTTCCCAAACTGCGTCACCCAAACAAGTCAGCAGATGACATATAATCTAGTCGACGGGACCGTTCGACACAAGGCTACTGATTCAGACAGATCGGCAGCTTACTAGCCAACGTTCTATAATGAAAACAGGTACATTCTGAAAGATTTTGATGTGATAACAAGAATGTTATTCACGTCTGAATTCAGGATAATACTGTTTGTTTTATTTTACTTAAATGTTATTATTTATGTATCATACTATGCGAATACACTACCAAGCAATGCAAGTAGATATTTGGAATTAACCCCAAAGAAGGTTTTTATCAATAATTTATTAAGAAAACCAGTAGTCATGATCAGACTATGCTTCCTATTCAGGCATCATATAATGCACAGCCACATGCAAATACATCAACTCCACCAATAAAACATTGAAAACTTTAACATGACTACTGGTGATGTCATTATTTTCGTCACCATCCATCAATGGTTAAATTGCATTATTATTCTTTGTACATGGTGTGCCCGCCTCCTGAGTCTGACTAGAAGTCCACTCTGAATACCTCTTCTCTGCCGTCGGCGACGAGCCCTGGGGGGTACGAACAAAGGATCACATTCTGGAAAGTTGTATTCCTGGTCGTAATGCTGGTGAGTTACCGCCGCTCTGATATCCAAATGTTATTTCCGGCTGTATGTAATGACACAACAAACGTTCTGGGCTAATAGAAATAACAAAACACTGCAAAGTTGCTGAGGAGCCAGAAGCAGAGTTTAGAACATGTCTCTTGGGAATATTTTAACTTGGCACATACAGTATTCAGACCCCTTGACCTTTCACCTTACAGCCTTATTCTAAAATTGATTAAATCTTTTTTTCCCCCCTCATCAATCAACACACAATACCCCATAATGACAGAGTGAAAACAGGTTTGAATTTTTTTGCAATTTTTGTGGTGTTGTGAACAATTATAAATGTACACTGACACATCGCAACCCACAGGGTCGCGACCCATACTTTAAGAAAGGCGGTTGTAGGGTCATACCCAAGACTCGAAGCTGTAATCGCTGCCTAGGGTGCTTCAACAAAGTACTGAGTAAAGGGTCTGAATACTTACGTAAATGTGATATTTCAAAAAAAAAAATGTTTTATGTTAACCTATTTTTACTTCGTCATTATTGGGTATTGTGTAGATTGATGATTTAAAAAAAATCTATTTTAGAATAAGGCTGTCACGTAACAAAATGTGGAAAAAGTCAAGGGGCCTGAAAACTTCCGAAGGCATTGTATTTGCACCCTCAGTGAACTAATCCTAAAAAATACTACATTTTTGGATAAAGCATAAATTGGATTTTAGTCTCAGCCTCCAGAGGCCAAATGGAGCTCCGTACTGCACCGCCAAGCGCCTCCTAAATGTTGTACCAATGCGGACAGCTCTGTATAGCTTCTCATTGACATGATTGGTCAATGCGGCAACTTCAGGAGAGTAATGGCACAATCTGCGAAAGCCAGCAGGAGAGGAAGGAGAATGTTTGGGTCAGGTTAAAACCTCTTCTGGATAGGACCCTTCATCTCAATTTACACCTAAAATTACCCAAATCTAACTGCCTGTAGCTCAGGACCTGAAGCAAGGAAATGCATATTCTTGATACTATTTGAAAGGGAACACTGAAGTTCATGGAGATGTGAAATTAATGTAGGAGAATATAACCTCTTGCGACTACAGGGGGTGCTGTTTCGAATTAGCATTTTGTCGTCTCCAAATTAAACTGCCTCGTGCTCAATTCTTGCTCGTACAATATGCATATTATTAATTCTATTGGATAGAAAACACTCTCTAGTTTCATAAACCGTTGGAATTATGTCTGTGGGTGACCCAGAACTCTTTCTACAGCGAAATCCATGACAGATAGTGCGAAGGTCTGAGAGCGAAGCTCTGGTTTCAGATCAGTTTTTAAGGTCTGTGTGTATCCTATGGAACGACATGAACTGCACCCGCCTTCCCCTGGATGTCAGTAACCAATGAGAAGTGGAATGGGCTTTCTGCGTAGCTCTCAGAGGTTATAAAAGGCCAAGGAGTGAGGGTAGCCCCCCTTTCGACTCTGGCCATTACGCAGAAGAGGACCTCGGGATGCCATTTTCAAAGGCTCGGTTATCAACGTGAAATGTATCCGTCTGTAATTTAATTCGATATAGGAGTTAGAAACATCATAACGTAGTTAATTTAAACCGTTTTATAGCAATTTATATCCGTTTAGTGCGATTTTGAGGAAGTTCTATGTGATGCTCTTTGAAGCGCCGGGCACGTTTCGGGGTCCCGGTCGAACGTTAGTGGGCATTTCGACGGACAGAGGACATCTTTCGACCAAAAGAAGATTAGACCCAAGAAAGGATACATTGCCCAAGAATCTGATGGAAAATCACCTCATAGTAAGAAATATTTAATATGATAAATCGTTGTTCTGTCGAAATATTTTAAACGCATATTCCGCCATTTTGTTTGGTATAGCTTCGCTTGGCGAACCCTGTATTGCACAGTAAGGATAATTTTAGAAATGTAAATCAGCGATTGCATTAAGAACTAATTTGTCTTTCGATTCCTGTCAACCCTGTATTTTTTAGTCAAGTATATGATTAGCTTTCGATTAAACTAGATCACTCTGAAAGATGGCGTTCGACATTTTGAGGCTTGATTTGCTACTATTTTCATTGTATAACCACGGTTTTTTATGGCTAAATATGCACATTTTCGAACAAACAATATATGTATGTTGTAATATGATGTTACAGGAGTGTCATCGGAAGAATTCTGAAAAGGTTAGTGAAAAAATTTATATCTTTTGGCGATGATAACGATATCGCTCCCTTTGGCTTGAATTCATGCTGGGGTGACGTTTGCACATGTGGTATGCTAACTTATCGATTTATTGTGTTTTTGCTGTAAAACGCTTAGAAAATCTGAAATATTGTCTGAAATCACAAGATCTGTGTCTTTCCATTGCTATGCTTTGTCTATTTTTATGAACTGTTTTATGATGAGTAAATTGGTCATACACGTTGCTCTCTGTAGTAATTCTAGTCGAGTTGTGATGGTGGGTGCAATTGTAAACTGTGATTTCTACCTGAAATATGCACATTTTTCTAACAAAACCTATCCTATACCATAAATATGTTATCAGACTGTCATCTGATGAGGTTTTTTCTTGGTTAGTGGCTATCAATATCTTTATTTGGCCGAATTGGTGATAGCTAGTGATGGAGTAAGAAACTGATGGAGTTAGAAAAGTGGTGTATTTTGCTAACGTGGTTAGCTAATAGATTTACATATTGTGTCTTCCCTGTAAAACATTTTAAAAAACAGAAATGATGGGTTTATTCACAAGATCTGTATCTTTCATCTGGTGTCTTGGACTTGTGATTTAATGATATTTAGATGCTACTATTTACTTGAGAAGCTATGCTAGCTATGCTAATCAGTGTGGGGGGGGTGGGGGGTGCTCCCGGATCCGGGTTTGGGAGGCAGTAAAAGATAACACATCTGCTAAAAGATAAAAAACAAAAAACATGTTTTCAATTTTTATTTGATCATCTTTGAAATGCAAAAGAAAGGCCATACATTGATATAGGACGCTGGGGGTCATGTATATGTTGTCCACAACAGGGCAACAGTACATGTGCAAAGTCAGACTGATAACTTCAAGAATGAGCGAGTTACATGCCATTTTGTATGAAGTCACCCAGGTGTCCCACACGAGTTGCCCAAATGGCCGAATTGATTTTTTCAAGAAAATAACTACATAGAAGATACAAAAATGCTTAGTCTACACACTTCCAGGAATGTCATAAATGATGGATCATTAGCTTCCCTACATAAAAGGTACTAACGGGAAATGTGACAAGAATGCTGATCCAATATCTCCAAACACAGAAGTGAAACATTTAAGGGCCAAGTTAGCAGCCCACAGTGATCCAATGTCACTGTTGTGAACAACACCACAAACCACACAAAGTAAAAAAAATATATATATATATTTGAACACTTTAGAATGACAGTATTTGGAAGACCCTCAGTCCTCTACACAATATTGTGCTGCTGATGCCAAGTCCCATAGCAGTCTCTTTCTGCTGTAAAGCAGAGGCAAACCGAACAAGTCGTGCAGGTGATGGGGGACTTCCTGCGACAAAGAACACAACGACGCCTCCATGCTGTGGCCTTTTTGCCCCGAGGCACATTCATGCCTGCAGTTATGAATTCGGGCATGTGAACACCACTGGTGGCAGGAGTAGAAGGGACAGAGGTAGAGGGGGCAGAAGGTGCTGCAGTGGACTTTGTGCCGTAGCCAGCAAGCTCCTGGATGAGCAGCTTTCTGAAGGCTAGCTGTGTCATGGAGGTCTGTCCACAGCTCTTAGCCATTTTTTTCTGGAGGACGAATCCATTCACCACAGCAATGTCAATGAAATGATAGAACAATGTCCTGTACCATTTCATTGTCTTGTGGAGAACATTGTTGTAGCCTATCAGAGCATCTGACAGGTCCACACCTCCCATGCTCTTGTTGTAATCCTTTACAGCAGCAGGAATGGGGACATTTTTAGTGGTCTGTTCCCCATTAGCGTCCTTCACACGCCTGACGACGTGATCGCCACTGTACGATTTGTGGATACTGGAGCACATGACCACCTCTCTGGTATCCATCCACTTTACAAAGAGCAGGTCATCTTTACGAATCCATCGCATGGTACCCCTATCAGCCCGCTTAGGCATGTCGTTTACTTTTGTTTTGGGAAAACCCACTCTGTTGGGATGGTGCCACAAGCCCACACATTCAGCTTCCTCAGGTCTGTGAACAGGGTAGGGCTTGTGTAGAAGTTGTCCACAAACAGTTTGTAGCCCGTCCCCAGCAGTTGAAAATCTAATAATTCCATAACGGAATCATAACTAAGTCCCTTACCGGTGGCTGAGATGGATTTCCCCTCGTAAACAAAAAAATTCCAAGTGTAGGCACACACAGAATCATCCAAAACAAACAGTTTGTACTTTGTTGGCTTGTTACACATATATTGGTTGAGGCCAATTCTAGCCTTTGAGGCTACCATCCTCTCATCTATGGACAGGTTCTGGTTGGGTTGAAAATGGGTCTTGCAAGCCTCAACCATGCTGGGGTAGAGAGGTTTGATTTTGCAGAGCCTATCAAAGCTTGCTGTGCCTCTCTTCTTGTCATTGTCGTCGTCAACTTGTGGGTCACTAATATGAAGCGCCTGCGAGATAGTCAGAAACCTTTTAGAAGACATGACAGTGGAGGGGAAAGGCAGTTGGTAGAGTGTTGACGTTCTCCAGTAGTCCTTGAGGTTTTTACACTTCACAAACCCCATGTAAATAACCAGTGAGATGTAACAGTACAGGTCTTGGATGGAAATGGGCTTCCATGCCTCTTTCTTGCCTGCTTGTGTCTTAGCCCCATACTTGTTGGTGTTAGAAACCAGCGAATCAAGAACTGACAAGGAGAAAAACATCTGGAAAAGATGAAGGGGGCTGTACTTTGCAGTCATGTCCAGCTGAGGTCCTGGCTGCCTTTTCGGTCTAAATGTTGGTGGAAGTGGCTCCACATCATCTTCTAGCACAGTGTGCCAACGGTCCTCTGCCTCGGTGGTAGTTGCCGCTGGTTCACTGGCCCTCCTCCGCTTCTGGGCTGGCCTCTTCACACCTCTAGATGGCCGGGCGGGGGAAGGTGTGGAGCAGGAGACAGCAGGGGTCCGGCTGGATGAACCAGCTTCAGCGTCTGAATTAGTGGGGGATGGACACCTTGACATTGTGGGTTCCCATTGTTCATCCGAGTCCCTGGCACTGTGTAAGAAAAAACAATCAGTAAGAATACTTCTACAGATGAGCCCTGTATCGACACGTAAAATAAACAGATGTCTATTATATAGAGTAGAGGGAACATAATCACGACGGTGAAGTGTGTGTTTATCAATGGTGAATAAGGCTGGTCAGGGGAGAACGGCTCATAGTGGTGGCCGGGGTGGGGTGAGTGGAATGGTACTGTTCTGGTGCTGTTCCATTCTACTCCATTCCGGCCATTGTTGTGGGCCGCCCTCCCCTCAACAGCCTCCAATGGCTATTTATATAACAATGGAATGGAGTGAATGGAACAGCACCAAACAGACCATGTCGCTTGATGATGTGGAACCTTGGGGCGATAAGGTAACCTAGTGGTTAGAGCGTTGGGCCACTAACCCAAAGGTTGGTGGATCGAGTCCCAGAGCTGACAAGGTAAAAATGTCATTCTGCCCCTGAACAAGCCAGTTAACTTCTCTTGGGTAGGGGGCAGCATTCGGAATTTTGGATGAAAAGCATGCCCAAATTAAACTGCATGCTACTCATCCCCAGAAGATATGATTATGATATATTTGGATAGAAAACACTTTGAAGTTTCTAAAACTGTTTGAATCATGTCTGTGAGTATAACATAACTTATTTAGCAGGCGAAACCCTGAGGACAAACCATTCAGATTTTTTTTTTGAGGTCACTCTCTTTTCAATGAGGTTTCATTGGGAAACCAGATTTCTAAGGGACCTTCTTGCAGTTCCTACCGCTTCCACTGGATGTCAACAGTCTTTAGAAATTGGTTGAGGTTATTCCTTTGTGTAATGAAGAAGTACGGCCATCTTGAAGGAGGGTCACTCGAAGTCCTGTTTGTTAGAAGCGCGTGACCAGAAAGCTAGCTACAGTTGGTTTTAATCCTGTATTGAACACAGATCATCCCGTCTTCAACTTTATCGATTATTTACGTTAAAAAATACCAAAAGATGTATTACAAAAGTAGTTTGACATTTTTTGCCAAAGTTTACAAGTAACCTTTGAGATATTTTGTAGTCACGTTTCACTAATTGGAACTGGTGTTTTTCTGGATCAAACGTGCCAAATAAATGGACATTTTGGATATACATCGACGGAATTAATCGAAAAAAAGGACCATTTGTGATGTTTATGGGACATATTGGAGTGCCAACAACAGAAGCTCGTCAAAGGTAAGGCATGAATTATATTTTTATTTCTGCGTTTTGTGTCGCGCCTGCAGGGTTGAAATATGCTTATCTCTCTTTGTTTACAATGGTGCTATCCTCAGATAATAGCATTGTTTGCTTTCACCGAAAAGCCTATTTGAATTCTGACATGTTGGCTGGATTCACAACCAGTGTAGCTTTAATTTGGTATCTTTCATGTGTGATTTAATGAAAGTTAGATTTTTATAGTAATTCATTTGAATTTGGCGCTCTGCATCTTCTCTGGCTTTTGGCCAAGTGAGACAGTAGCGTCCCGCCTAAACTCAGATTTTTGGATATAAATATGAACTTTACCGAACAAAACATACATGTATTCTGTAACATGAAGTCCTATGAGTGTCATCTGATGAAGATCATCAAAGGTTAGTGATTCATTTTACCTCTATTTCTGCTTTTTGTTACTCCTCTCTTTGGCTGGAAAAATGGCTGTATTTTTCTGTGACTTGGCTCTAACCTAACATAATCGTTTGGTGTGCTTTCGTCGTAAAACCTTTTTGAAATCGGACATTTTGGCTGGATTTACAACAGGTGTATCTTTAAAATAGTGTGAAATACTTGTATGTTTGAGGAATTTAAATTATGGGATTTCTGTTTTGAATTTGGCACCCGGCAGTTTCACGGGCTGTTGACGAGGTGGGACGCTACCGTCCCACATACCCTAGTGAGGTTAACAAGAAATTTGTGGAGTGGTTGAAAAACGAGTTATACTGACTCCAACCTAAGTTTATGTAAACTTCGACTGTGTGTATAAATATATATAAATAAATAAATAAAAAATATCAAATGAATATGCGACCATTTAAACAACTGCATTAGCATGAGACGCAAAAACCTATTTTACTTACTGGTCTAAAAGTGGATCTTTTCCTTCCAAAAACATTTCTTCCGCGCTGGAATCATAACTGTGGTCACTCACAGAGTCCTCATCCATTCCTTCTGTGTCACACTCCTGGTCAATTTCTGCAATAATATCATCAAAATGTTTATACTTGGACTGAGATTTAGCCATCATCTCCGCCCCCAGCGCCGACGCACCCGACGCATGTGTGGTTTTTAAGGGGCATTATACTGAAGAGAGGCACAGCAAGCTTTGATAGGCTCTGCAAAATCAAACCTCTCTATCCCAGCATGGTTGAGGCTTGCAAGACCCATTTTCAACCCAACCAGAACCTGTCCATAGATGAGAGGATGGTAGCCTCAAAGGCTAGAATTGGCCTCAAACAATATATGAGTAACAAGCCAACAAAAGGGGGGTACAAACTGTTTGTTTTGGCTGATTCTGTGTGTGCCTACACTTGGAATTTTTTTGTTTACGAGGGGAAATCCATCTCAGCCACCGGTAAGGGACTTAGTTATGATTCCGTTATGGAATTATTAGATTTTCAACTGCTGGGGACGGGCTACAAACTGTTTGTGGACAACTTCTACACAAGCCCTACCCTGTTCACAGACCTGAGGAAGCTGAATGTGTGGGCTTGTGGCACCATTCGTCCCAACAGAGTGGGTTTTCCCAAAACAAAAGTCAACGACATGCCTAAGCGGGCTGATAAGGGTACCATGCGATGGATTCGTAAAGATGACCTGCTCTTTGTAAAGTGGATGGATACCAGAGAGGTGGTCATGTGCTCCAGTATCCACAAATCGTACAGTGGCGATCACGTCGTCAGGCGTGTGAAGGACGCTAATGGGGAACAGACCACTAAAAATGTTCCCATTCCTGCTGCTGTGAAGGATTACAACAAGAGCATGGGAGGTGTGGACCTGTCAGACGCTCTGATAGGCTACTACAATGTTCTCCACAAGACAACGAAATGGTACCGAACATTGTTTTATCATTTCATCAACATTGCTGTGGTGAATGCATTCATCCTCCAGAAAAAAATGGCTAAGAGCTGTGGACAGACCCCCATGACACAGCTAGCCTTCAGAAAGCTGCTCATCCAGGAGCTTGCTGGCTACGGCACAAAGTCCACTGCATCACCTTCTGTCCCCTCTACCTCTGTCCCTTCTGCTCCTGCCACCAGTGGTGTTCACATGGCCAAATTCATAACTGCAGGCATGAATGTGCCTCGGGGCAAAAAGGCCACAGCATGGAGGCGTCGTTGTGTTCTTTGTCACATGAAGTCCCCCATCACCTGCACGACTTGTTCGGTTTGCCTCTGCTTTACAGCAGAAAGAGACTGCTTTGGGACTTGGCATCAGCAGCACAATATTGTGTAGAGGACTGAGGGTCTTCCAAATACTGTCATTCTAAAGTGTTCAAATAGTTGTTGTTTTTTGTTTGTTTTTTACTTTGTGTGGTTTGTGGTGTTGTTCAACAGTGACATTGGATCACTGTGGGCTGCTAACTTGGCCCTTAAATGTTTCACTTCTGTGTTTGGAGATATTGGATCAGCATTCTTGTCACATTTCCCGTTAGTACCTTTTATGTAGGGAAGCTAATGATCCATCATTTATTACATTCCTGGGAGTGTGTAGACTTGTATTTTTTATTAGCATAGCATTTTTGTATCTTCTATATAGTTATTTTCTTGAAAAAATCAATTCGGCCATTTGGGTACATTTGGGCAACTCGTGTGGGACACCTGGGTGACTTCATACTAAATGTCATGTAACTCGCTCATTCTTGAAGTTATCAGTCTGACTTTGCACATGTACTGTTGCCCTGTTGTGGACAACATATAAATGACCCCCAGCGTCCTATATCAATGTATGTCCTTTCTTTTGCATTTCAAAGATTATCAAATAAAAATTGTAAACGTGTTTATTTTGTTTTTATCTTTTAGCAGATGTGTTATATTCTCCTACATTCATTTCCCATTTCCACAAACTTCAGTGTTCCCTTTCAAATAGTATAGAATATGCATTTCCTTGCTTCAGGTCCTGAGCTACAGGCAGTTAGATTTGGGTCATTTTAGGTGGAAATTGAGATGAAGGGTCCTATCCGGAAGAGGTTTTAACCTGACCCAACCATTCTCCCTCTCCTGCTGGCTTTCGCAGATTGTGCCATTACTCTCCTGAAGTTGCCGCATTGACCAATCATGTCAATGAGAACCTATACAGAGCTGTCCTCATTGGTACAACATTTGGGAGGCGCATGGCGGTGCAGTACGGAGCTCCATTTGGCCTCTGGAGGCTGAGACCAAATTTTTGGATAAAGCATAAATTGGATTTTAGTCTTTTTTTTAGGATTAGTTCAGAGGGTGCAAATACAATGCCTTCGGAAGTATTCGGGCCCCTTTATCCACATTTTGTTACGTGAAAGCCTTATTTTAAAATAGATTTTTTTAAAATTATCAATCTACACAATACCCAATAATGACGAAGTAAAAACAGGTTAACACTAAAAATTAAAATTGGAAATATCACATTTACATAAGTATTCAGACCCTTTTCCTCAGTACTTTGTTGAAGCACCCTAGGCAGCGATTACAGCTTCGAGTCTTGGGTATGACCCTACAACCGCCTTTCTTAAAGTATGGGTCGCGACCCTGTTAATGGTGGGTCGCGATGTGTCAGTGTACATTTATAATTGTTCACAACACCACAAAAATTGCAAAACAATTCAAACCTGTTTTCGCTCTGTCATTATGGGGTATTGTTTGTAGGGGAAAAAAAACGATTTAATCAATTTTAGAATAAGGCTGTAAGGTGAAAGGTCAAGGGGTCTGAATACTGTATGTGCCAAGTTAAAATATTCCCAAGAGACATGTTCTAAACTCTGCTTCTGGCTCCTCAGCAACTTTGCAGTGTTTTGTTATTTCTATTAGCCCAGGACGTTTGTTGTGTTATTACATACAGCCGGAAATAACATTTGGATATCAGAGCGGCGGTAACTCACCAGCATTACGACCAGGAATACGACTTTCCAGAATGTGATCCTTTGTTCGTACCCCACGGGGCTCGTCGCCGACGGCAGAGAAGAGGTATTCCGAGTGGACTTCTAGTCAGACTCAGGAGGCAGGCACACCATGTACAAAGAATAATAATGCAATTTAACCATTGATGGATGGTGACGAAAATAATGACATCACCAGTAGTCATGTTAAAGTTTTCAATATTTTATTGGTGGAGTTGATGTATTTGCATGTGGCTGTGCATTATATGATGCCTGAATAGGAAGCATAGTCTGATCGTGACTACTGGTTTTCTTAATAAATTATTGATTAAAACCTTCTTTGGGGTTAATTCCAAATATCTACTTGCATTGCTTGATAGTGTATTCGCATAGTATGATACATAAATAATAACATTTAAATAAAATAAAACAAACAGTATTATCCAGAATTCAGACGTGAATAACATTTTTGTTATCACATCAAAACCTTTCAGAATGTACCTGTTTTCATTATAGAATGTTGGCTAGCAAGCTGCCGATCTGTCTGAATCAGTAGCCTTGTGTCGAACGGTCCCGTCGACTCGATTATACGTCACGCAAGAAACAACTTGAAAGAATCATCTGCTGACTAGTTTGGGTGACGCAGTTTGGGAAAATGTTAATTGCATTGTTTATTCTTGCTAACAACTTAATACAAAGTATTTTCAAAATAACCAGATCTGTGTTTACTGCCCCACAGGAGGCATTTTGCCATGCTGTCATTGTAAATACGAATTTGTTTACGAGGCTGCTGTTCATGCTGGGAATGTTGATTGGCAATTAAGTTTGGTAAACTAAGAAAACTATAATTTTTATAGTAGATTTTGATCACACAATATACATTGGACATACTCAGAAGTAAATACCACACCTTTTCATTCCATGTCATTAATTTCACTACTTTCACAGGAAGTTATGCTACACTGCCTACAGGAAGTTCTGCTACACTGCCCACAGGAAGTTCTGCTACACTGCCTACAGGAAGTTATGCTACACTGCCTACAGGATGTTCTGCTACACTGCCTACAGGAAGTTATGCTACACTGCCTACAGGAAGTTATGCTACACTGCCCACAGGAAGTTATGCTACACTGCCCACAGGAAATTATGCTATCTTCATTCCTACAGCCTTCATCACCGCCCCCGGAGTCTCTTCAATGTCTGATCTTCAGCCCCATGTTCACAGGAGAGCCCACCTGCACTCAGCTGGTCAGGTGCCTTAACAGGAAAAGGATATGACATCACACAGGGAGAAAGGCAGGGGCAGTGGTGCCCTGTATGTCCAAGGTGTCTCTGGGCCAGATGACTGTAAAATAACTTTGTGACCGCTGCTGAGGTAAAAAATAAAGGCCATACAAATTTGCTTGATTGATTGTATAAATAGAAGTCCTATTACCAATCAGGTAGGAAGTAGCAGTAAAGTCCTATTATAAGTCAGATAGGAAGTAGCAGTGAAGTCATATTACCTGTCAGATAGGAAGCAGCAGTGAAGTCCTATTACCAGTCAGATAGGAAGTAGCAGTGAAGTCCTATTACCAGTCAGGTAGGAAGCAGCAGTCCTACTACTACACAAAATATCACCTGTCATTGGATTTAGGTTGCCAGTTCGGTGAAAAATAAAAAATACCTGATGTTCATGGCTTTTTACAAATCCAATCAGTTTTCCACATTAATCAAACATCATCACATGGATTTGTTTTGTTGAAATGACGTGGAAACAACATTTATTCAACCAGTGGGAGGCTTGAAAATGACCCCAGGAAAGTAAAACAAAGAACTCTTCATTGAGACAATGATAAACAGCAATCCGTGGGAGAGTTGTGGTGGATATTATAAAATAAGGATCTGCTGGAGTCCAAGTCAAACCAAGATTCTTTATTTCTGAGCTCAGAGAGAATAACAGTTACACAGCACAGTGTAGACAGTCTGAATTCCTGAAGCATTGGGTGATGAGCACATATCTTTATAGTTTCCTGTTCCTGGGCGGGACTTTATTCATACAAGGACGCAGGTGCAGCTGGTTTGCATGACAGGATGATACTCCCAGGAACAGGAGATTATAATAGGACAGTTTCACAAGGTAAGTCTGTGGTGGTTAATTTCTGTATTACCAAATGAGGAGAGACAAACTTCACACACCAATCAGAGTTATACTTAAACTACATCTTTAATAATAAGATCTTTGCAATGACTTTCAACAATTCACTATTTCTAATGAACCGTTGAGAGTGGCAACACAATGGCTACTGAGATCTTTTATAGCAAAGATCCACCCCCTAGTCGACATAAACCACAGATATTAGGAACAGTTTACAAAGTGAGACTTTATAATGAGAAAGGAGTATCCTGTAGCCAGATAGCATTCGCTATAATTTATCATTCAGTTTGGTCCCTAAAACGAGGTTCTAATCTCGTTCCTGGTACTTCATAGCACAAAAACACCAACTCATCCAATGGCATAACTCAATTGTCAACTCTAGATACTCCCATCTCAAGTAAAACCCCTTCTTGACCCCACTCCTGGACAAGCTCACTGAGGGGAGTGAGCCTCTAGGTCATACACTATCCCAGGATAAGTGCAACATCAGAGAGGACATACAATGGTTCCAGACACTGCCATACACCTCCCCCCAATGCCAAAGGAAGGAGTGACTTGCGCACAGATATTGTGGAAACCAGTAATTGGTTCCCCATTAATCACACCATCCCTTCACATAGTTTAACAGATACATTCACATATGAAGACAATGTTCCCTCCTGTCCTCTTCCCTTCCTGATATTCTGCATAGCACCAGGGACATGTAAAAGACAAGCCTGACCTTTCCCCTCTCTGGGCCCCAGGTGACTGAGCCCCAGCTGAGGGAAGAAGTGCAACTGCCAACACCAGAGTCCGAAGGGATACATTCTAATAACAAGTATATCACATCAGCATATTATGCAGATAAGACATCTTAATTATCTATGTTACCCAACTAATTCTGATTCATCCACCACAAGTCACATACTCAGATATGTGGACACATACAATTAACATTTTGCATTACAGAGTCTGTGAACATTTTCATTTCATTAAATCATCAGTGGGCCAACATTGCAAATGTAAACAACGGAACAAATGCATCACATCCAAATATCACTTGATTATCTGTAGTGTGGGTGGAAAGACACCCAGATAAACACAAACACAGAGTTTGAAAAAGGACCATTTAAACACATGGAACCTGACCTACTCTATATTCAAATTGACATACTCCATATTCAATTCATGTTTTCTAATAAAAACATACAAATATATGTTTTAGTATACTTTGTACAATTCAAGTTCATATGGTAAAAACAGGTAATCATTAGCAGTCAACAATATAAGACAGCAAGTCCCCTGTGTGTATTCTTTCATGCCATTTCAGCTCCCCCAGCTGGTTGAAACACTTTCCACATTGGGAGCAATGGTAAGGCTTCTCCCCTGTGTGTATTCTCTCATAACATTTCAGCTCCCCCGGCTGGTTGAAACTCCTTCCACATTGGGAGCAGTGGTAAGGCTTCTCCCCTGTGTGTATTCTCTCGTGTTTTTTCAGGTTCCCTAAATCGTTAAAACTCTTTCCGCACTGGGAGCAGTGGTAAGGCTTCTCCCCTGTGTGTATTCTCTCATGCCATTTCAGCTCCCCCGGCTGGTTGAAACACTTTCCACACTGGGAGCAGTGGTAAGGCTTCTCCCCTGTGTGTATTCTCTCATGTTTTTTCAGGTTCCCGGCAGGTTGAAACTCTTTCCGCACTGGGAGCAGTGATAAAGCTTCTCCCCTGTGTGTATTCTCTCGTGTTGGTTCAGCTTTCCTTTATGGCTAAAACTCCTTCCACACTGGGAGCAGTGGTAAGGCTTCTCCCCTGTGTGGATTCTCTCATGTTGTTTCAGGTCCCATAACCTGTTACAACCCTTTCTACAGTGGGAGCACTGGTGTTGTCTTGCTGGTTTGGACGTCCCTGGCTCTGGTTCCTCTGAGTCTGGTCTTTCTCCTGCCAAAGACAGTGTTTAAAAAAAAAAAAATAGAGACCTGAATGAAACCTCCACATGATAAAACAACCATGCTACGAGGGTAAATCCTGAATCAGATCTCTCAATAACCTGAGGCCAGTTTTAACAATCTTTGTGTGATTTTAAAACAAATGTTGTAGAGCATCCTGGTAATTACTGATATGTTTACATTACTTATTTTATTCATCCTGTTTTACAAGTCAGAACACAAAAAACTAGACAGTTCTATGACACTAACACAGACATCGCTGGATTCCTATCAGCAGGTGGTTCTAAACATATAACCTTCATAATTGTATGATACAGAATGTGACCTTCACACTTCCTTAAACATAAAATAACTAAAGAAGTAGTGTTGTGTGATAGTCCAAAACTTGTTTTTACGTCGAAGACACAAAGCACATCGGTAACATCTCCCCGTTGTTGAACGGGTTCGATCCATCCTCCTGACAGGTGTGGCATATCAAGAAGCTGATTGAACAGCTTGATTATTACACAGGTGCACCTTGTGCTGGGGATAATAAAAGGCTACTCGAAAATGTTACCACACAACAATGCCACAGATCTCTGAGGGAGCGGGCAATTGGGAGGCTGACTGCAGGAATGTCCACTGGAGCTGTTGCCAGGGAATTTAATGTACAGTACCAGTCAAAAGTTAGGACTCACCTACTCATTCAAGGGTTTTTCTTTATTTTTACTATTTTCTACATTGTAGAATAATAGAGAAGACATCAAAATTATTAAAAAACACATGGAATCATGTAGTAACCACAAGTGTTAAACAAATCAAAATATATATTAGATTCTTTAAAAGTAGCCACCCTTTGCCTTGATAGCTTTGCACACTCTTGGCTTTCTCTCAACCAGCTTCACCTGGAATGCTTTTCCAATAGTTGTGAAGGAGTTCCCACATATGCTGAGAACTTGTATGCTGCTTTCCCTTCACTCTGCAATCCAATTCATCCCAAACCATCTCAATTTGGTTGAGGTCGGGGGATTGAGTAGGCCAGGTCATCTGATGCAGCACTCCATCACTCTCCTTCTTGGTCAAATAGCTCTTACACAGCCTGGAGGTGTGTTGACCAAGGTCATTGTCCTGTTGAAAAACAAAAGATAGTGGGACTAAGCCCAAACCAGATGGGATGGCGTATCGCTGCAGAATGATGTGGTAGCCATGCTGGTTAAGTGTGACTTGAATAAATAAATCACTGACATTGTCAACAGCAAAGCACCCGCACACCATCACATCTCCTCCTCCATGCTTCACAGTGAGAACCACACATGCGGAGATCATCTGTTCATCTACTCCGCGTCTCACAAAGACATGACGCTCGGAACCAAAAATCTCAAATTTGGACTCATCAGACCCAAGGACAGATATCCACCGGTCTAATGTCCATTGCTCGTGTTTCTTGGCACAAGCAAGTCTCTTCTTATTGGTGTCCTTTAGTAGTGGTTTCTTTGCAGCAATTCGACCATGAAGGCCTGATTCACGCAGTCTCCTCTGAACCGATGATGTTGAGAGGTCTGTTGCTTGAACTTTGTGAAGCGTTTATTTGGGCTGCAATTTCTAAGGCTGGTAACTCTAATGAACTTATGCATCAGAAGTAACTCTGGGCTTTCCATTCCTGTGATGGTCCTAAAAGTAATGATGGACTGTTGTTTCTCTTTGCTTATTTGAGCTGTTCTTGACATAATATGGACTTGGTCTTTTACCCAATAGGGCTATCTTCTGTATACCACCCCTACCTTGTCACAACACAACTGATTGGCTCAAACACATTAAAACCTGTTATGGCTAGGGGTTCCGCTAGCGGAACGTTTCGACAACATCCGGTGAAATTGCAGAGCGCGAAATATATATATTTTTTATTCGAAATATTTAACTTTCATGCATTCACAAGTGCAATACACCAAATTAAAGTTTAACTTCTTGTTAATCTAGCCACCGTGTCAGATTTCAAAAAGGCTTTACGGCAAAAGCAAACCATGCGATTATCTGAGGACAGCACCCCATCAAACAAACACATGACAATCATATTTCATCCCGCCAGGCGCGAAACAAAACTCAGAAATAACGATATAATTCATGCCTTACTTTTGAAGAGCTTCTTCTGTTGGAACTCCAATATGTCCCATAAACATCGCAAATGGTCCTTTTGTTCGATTAATTCCGTCGTTATATCTCCAAAATGTCCATTTATTTGGAACACCGGTTTCAACTCGCCCAACATAACTACAAAATATCTAATAAGTTACCTGTAAACGCTGTCCAAACATTTCAAACAACTTTCCTAATCACACTTCAGGTATTTTAAAAGGTAAATAATCGATACAATTTAAGATGGGATAAACTGTGTTCAATACCGGATATAAACAACGTGAAGCGTGTGACCTGGAGCGCGCATCAAAACATTAGAGAGCACTAGGCTGGACCCCTTCTGAATAGCCGTACTTCTTCATTTCTCTTAAGAAAAACATCAACCAAGTTCTAAAAACTGTTGACATCTACTGGAAGCAATAGGAACTGCAACCAACCTGAGTCATCTGCATACATAGACACACTGGCTTTACTCAAATGTCATTAGCATGTTGTTGGTAAAGATTGAAAAAAGTAGGTGCCAAACAGCTGCCCTGGGGAATTCCTGATTCTACCTTGATTTTGTTGTACAGGCTTCCATTAATGAACACTCTCTGTTAGACAGGTAGCTCTGGGGTGTTAGGCCAGTAACCGAAAGATTGTTGGATTCCCGAGCTGACAAGCTAAAACTCTGTTGTTCTGTCCCTGAACAAGGCAGTTAACCCACTGTTCCTAGGCCGTCATTGAAAATAAGAATTTGTTCTTAACTGACTTGCCTAGTTAAATAAAGGTTACATTTAAAAATATATATTTTAAAAATTATCCACAATATAGCAGGGGGTGTAAAGCCATACGTTTTTTTCAGCAGCAGACTACGATCGATAATGTCAAAAGCCGCACTAAAGACTAACAAAACAGCCCCAATAATATTTCTATCATCATCAACTTCTCTCAGCCAATCAGTCATTTGTAAGTGCTATGCTTGTTGAATGTCCTTCCCTATAAGCTGAAAGTCTCAATTTGTTAACTGTAAAATAACATTGTATCTGGCCAAACTATTTTTTTCCAAAAATGTAAGGGTTGGTAATAGGCTGATTGGTCGGCTATTTAAGCCAGTAAAGGGCCTGGGGGCACACACTTTCTAGTAGGCTTAAATTAAAGACAAGGCAAATAGGAGTGGCAATATCGGCCGCTATTATCCTCAATTTTCCATCCACGTTGTCAGACACCGGTGACATGTCATTGTTAATTTTTTGCCCAAATTTCATTGAAGATTCTCCATTTTTTTTTTTACTATCATTCTTCATGTCATTTATCTTTGAATCATAGTGTAGTTTCTTCTTTTTTTCAGTTTAGTCACATGATTTCTCAATTTGCAATAGGTTTGCCAATCAGTTATACAGCCAGACCTATTTGCCATCTCTTTTGCCTCTTCATCATACCATTTTTTTATTCCTCATCAATCCACGTGGATTTAACAGTGTTTACAGTAATATTCTTAATGGGTGCATGCTTATTAGTAACTGGGATAAGCATTTACAAATGTGTCAAGGGCAGCGTCTGGTTGCTCATCATTACACACCACGGACCAACAAATATTATTTACATCAACAACATAGGAATCACTACAAAACGTATTGTATGACCTCTTTTACACAATATTAGGCCCAGCCTTTGGAACTGTGGTTTTCCTAGATATGGCTACTATATTGTGATCACTACATCTGAAGGATCTGGAAACTGCTTTAAAACACATTTCTGCAGCATTAGTAAAGATATGATCAAAACATGTTGATGATTTCATTCCTCTACTGTTTGTAACTACCCTGGTAGGTTGATTGATAACCTGAACCAGGTTAACCATTAATTAACAGTGTCTTGAGTTTAGTTTGCCTGTTCTACAGTCTTGTAAAGAAAGGGGGGTTGACTGGGACAGACAATGTAACATCCATAATGTTTTAAGGAAAAGTTTTTGTAAAACAAGCACCTTACATCAGATTATCTTGAAACTTTCTCTCTAAAGATAACTTTCATCAAGGTTTTATATGGTCTATTGGTTTCTCTCTTTTCATTGGCAGAATCCTTTTTCAGTCTTATGATATTCATAACATCCATATCCACCAGTCTATCTTCCTGTCAACTAACAGAACTCTGCTGGTTGTCCTGGTAACAGATACCAGTCTATCTTCCTGTCAACTAACAGAACTCTGCTGGTTGTCCTGGTAACAGATACCAGTCTATCTTCCTGTCAACTAGGCAGATCTATTGTATTTGTTCAAACTAAGCTGTATGCTAGACCAGACCAAGCTGTACCATCTGGTGTTCTGATCTGGAGAGATTCTTCTCTGACTCGTCAGCATCAGGATGTTGTTGAGGCTCCCCAAAGGATCCACGATAGTCACGTCTCTCTCCTGTGTGAACGAGAACAGCAAACAGACATAAACTTATGACCATCTATTACAATCAAGAGGCATAAATATATGTCTAAAATGGCCTTTTTCATCATGATTTTGTCAAATATTGTTTGTGTTGCAAATGTATAGGGTCAATTCCAATTCTCTCCACTGGGATTCTCTGCCTCTAACCCTATTACAGAGGCTGAGTCACTGGCTTACTGGTGCTCTTTCATGCCGTCCCTAGGAGGGGTGCGTCACTTGAGTGGGTTGAGTCACTGACGTGATCTTCCTGTCTGAGTTGTGCCGTGGCGGAGAACTTTGTGGGCTATACTCGGCCTTGTCTCAGGATGGTAAGTCGGTGGTTGAAGGTATCCCTCTAGTGGTGTGGGGGCTGTGCCTTGGCAAAGTGGGTGGGGTTATATCCTTTCTGTTTGGTCCTGTCCGGGGGTATCATCGGATGGGGCCACAGTGTCTCCTGACCCCTCCTGTCTCAGCCTCCAGTATTTATGCTGCATTAGTTTGTGTGTCGGGGGGCTAGGGTCAGTTTGTTATATCTGGAGTACTTCTGTCTTATCCGGTGTCCTGTGTGAATTTAAGTATGCTCTCTCTAATTCTCTCTTTCTCTCTCGTAGGACCTGAGCCCTAGGACCATGCCTCAGTACGACCTGACATGATGACTCCTTGCTGTCCCCAGTCCACCTGGCCGTGCTGCTGCTCCAGTTTCAACTGTTCTGCCTGCGGCTATGGAACCCTGACCTGTTCACCGAACGTGCTACCTGTCCCAGACCTGCTGTTTTCAACTCTCTAGAGACAGCAGGAGCGGTAGAGATACTCTTATTGATCGGCTATGAAAAGCCAACTGACATTTACTCCTGAGGTGCTGCACCCTCAACAACTACTGTGATTATTATAACAACATGCTGCCATGTTGTGCTGCTGCCATGTTGTGTTGCTACCATGTTGTGCTGCTGCCATGTTGTGTTAGTACCATGTTGTGTTGCTGCCATGTTGTTATGTGGGGTTGCAACCATGTTGTTGTCATGTGGTGTTGCTACATGTAATAATAACATGTATGATTTATATAAAGTTCTTTAGTAAAAAACATTAGTGACATAATTTTGTATTTAATATTACATAGTAAACTTTAATAATTGTAATATGTATGTTTAAATGACTGTACTAAAGTTTTTGAATAAAATAAAAGGTTCGAAATAAAATGTAATTTACTTTCAATGAATTTAAATCTCTCTCCCTCTGTCTCTCCCCTTGGCTGGGAATGTTAAACGTCAAGAAGATGTGAATCTAGGGGGGCTCTTACACACAGGGGAACTATATGTACACAAAATAACTAACAACCTGGACCCCCAGGTGTCTTTCAAAACATATGTTTTACAAACGACCTAAACAGATCATTTTTACCCTTTCAAAAATAGTTATAGGGGAGATGTCCGGGGGATGTCTCTGTCTTTGAAAGGGTCATTGTAATATTTAAGATGTCCCCTTTACTGATGACCTAAACAGATACTTTTTGCCCCCCATAAAAGAGTGTCTGAGGGATGTCTCAGTCAACCCCACCAAAACAAGCCCCAGAGGCCTCACACCATCCTCTTTGAAAGGTTAATTGTACTCTTTAACTATGCTTCCTTTACTGACGACCTAAACAGATCACTTTTACCCTTTTAAAAATAGTTGTCAGTTATCCAGATGTAATGGTCAAGAGGTTGTGAACCTAGAGGGGCACTTGAACACATGTTGTGTTGAGGTACACATATGTTTTCTGTTTAGGAAGGAATAAATGATTGAGAGGATATAGACCACAAAACAACAAAAAAAGATAACTGTATTCTTAACGATGTGCCCTTTACTAATGACTTAAACAGATCATTTTACTCCATGAATAACCTTTTACTGCAGGGGGCTAAATCAAGGGCCTTCAATGCTGCAGAAATGTTTTGGGACCCTTCCCCAGATCTGTGCCTCAACACAATCCTGTCTCGGAGCTCTACGGACAGTTCCTTCAACCTCATGGCTAGGTTTTTGCTCTGATCTGCACTTTCAACTGTGGGACCTTATATAGACAGGTGTGTGCCTTTCCAAATCATGTCCAATCAATTGAATTTACCACAGGTGGACTACAATCTAGATGTAGAAACAGCTCAAGGATGATCAATGGAAACAGGATGCACCTGAGCTCAATTTCGAGTCTCATAGTAAAGGGTCTGAATACTTACGTAAATAATTTTTTTGTGATTAATAGATTTGCAGAAATTTACAAAAAAGCCTGTTTCCGCTTTGTCATGGGGTATTGTGTGTAGATTGCTGAGGAAATTGTTTTAATTATTCCATTTTTGAATAAGGCTGTAACGTAACAAAATGTGAAAAAGGTCAAGGGGTCTGAATACTTTCCAAAGAAACTGTAAGTGATTGAGGAGAGAGCATCATTGCTATATGACAAATATAATCTAATAAACAAATGTTTGCATAATCAAAGACATGAAAACTGGCACCAACATTGTATTTAGCTAGGATTTCATATGGCCAGGAAGTTGAGAATAACAATAGACAATAGTTAATGTTGCTAGTTTAGGGATGAAGATAGTGAAGGTTCATCAATGTTGTAATGGCTGTCGTAGTCGTTCTCCTCCTCAGACGAGGAGGAGCATGGATCGGACCAAGATGCAGAGTGGTAAGTGTTCATATTTAATGAAAAAACAACAAAACACTTCAAAATACAAAAACCAGCAAACGTGACTAACCCGAAACAGTCCTGTGTGGCCCAAACGCTGACACAGGAACAAACACCCACCAAACACAAGTGAAACCCAGGCTGCCTATGTATGATTCTCAATCAGGGACAACGATTGACAGCTGTCTCTGATTGAGAATCATACCAGGCCGAACACCAAAATCCCAACATAGAAAATCAAACCTAGACCAACCCACCCAACTCACGCCCTGACCAACTAAAACAAATACAAGACAAAGAAAAACAGGTCAGGAACGTGACAAATGTTAAAGATGTTTTTTTTTAATGACGTGGAAACAACGTTTATTCAACCAGTGGGAGGCTTGTAAATGCCCCCAGGAAAGTAAAACAAAGAAGTCTTCATTGAGACAATGATAAACAGCAATCCGTGGGAGAGTTGTGGTAGATATTATAAAATAAGGATCTGCTGGAGTCCAAGTCAAACCAAGAATCTTTATTTCTGAGCTCAGAGAGAATAACAGAGTTTGGTATTTTATTAGGATCCCCATTAGCTGTTGCAAAAGCAGCAGCTACTCTTCCTGGGGTCCACACAAAACATGACACATAATACAGCACATCAATAGACAAGAACAGCTCAAGGACAGAACTACATACATTTTGTAAAAGGCACACGTAGACTACATATCAATGCATACACACAAACTATCTAGGTCAAATAGGGGAGAGGGGTTGTGCCGCGAGGTGTTGCTTGGTCTGTTTTTTGAAACCAGGTTTGCTGTTTATTTGAGCAATATGAGATGGAAGGAAGTTCCATGCAATAAGGGCCCTATATAATACTGTACGCTTTCTTGAATTTGTTCTGGAAACTTGGGGACTGTGAAAAGACCCCTGGTGGCATGTCTGGTGGGATAAGTGTGTGTGTCAGAGCTGTGTGTAAGTTGACTTGTAAGAACTTTGATGATATCTGTACATTATAGGAGCACCTGTGATGACAAAAGTACAATGATTCATGTTTTGCTTCAGCTTGAGATTAAGAATCAGTGGTTGACACCTTGCAAGTGAATGAAAAGGTCAACTGTACAAAGTCAGATGTCTGTGTGTTGAAACTATATTTTAGGTAACAGATGGATAAAGGGAACTAAGAGTTCCTGTTGATACTATGTTCCAGTCTTACTTCCAGTCTGACATGATAGCAATAAGGGGAAGAGTGATTGGGAAACTAACTGCCAATAACGCAATAAGCTGAACTCCGCCTAGCAGAGACATCTTTGTATTAGCAACTATTAATTATGAGCTTATATGGTATTAAAGTTAAGGGACATCACCCTGGGCGGGGTGATCCTCAGTAGGGGATAAAAAGGGAAAACACCATCTTTTGAACTGAGTGTCTTGCTTGCAAATTGCTGTAAGTGTAAACTCCGGGTTGCAATCCTTATTAAACAAACTAACCTCTGATCAAATACGTTTTCCTGTGGTCTCTTCTGTGCACATAGGGCAGAATTCCCTTACAGACTACACAAACAATTTGGGATTTTCAACACATTCATGTTTCTTATAAAAAGAAGAAGTGATGCAGTCAGTCTCTCCTCAACTCTTAGCCAAGAGAGACTGGCATGCATAGTATTTATATCAGCCCTCTGATTACAATTAAGAGCAAAACGTGCCGCTCTGTTCTGGGCCAGCTGCAGCTTTACTAGGTCTTTCCTTGCAGCACTGGACCACACAACTGGACAATAATCATGATTAGACAAAACTAGAGCCTGCAGAACTTGCTTTTTGGAGTGTGGTGTCAAAAAAGCAGAGCATCTCTTTATTGCGGCTAGACCTCTCCCCATCTTTACAACCATTGAATCTATATGTTTTGACCATGACAGTTTACAATCTAAGGTAATGCCAAGTAATTTAGTCTCCTCAACTTGTTCAACAGCAACACAATTCATTACCAGATTCAGCAGAGGTCTAGAACTTAAGGAATGATTTGTACCAAATACAATGCTCTTAGTTTTAGAGATGTTCAGGACCAGTTTATTACTGGCCACCCATTCCAAAACAGACTGCAACTCTTTGTTAAGTGTTTCAGTGACTTCATTAGCTGTGGTTGCTGATGCTTATATGGTTGAATCATCAGCATACATGGACACACATGCTTTTGTTTAATGCCAGTGGCACAGACATTCTTAAACAACAGGTTATGGTCAATAATATCAAAGGCTGCATTGAAATCTAACAATAGAGCTCCCACAATCTTCTTGTTATCAATTTCTCTCAACCAATCATCAGTCATTTGTGTCAGTGCAGCACATGTTGAGTGCCCTTCTCTATAAGCATGCTGAAAGTCTGTTTTTCATTTGTTTACAGAGAAATATCATTGTATTTGGTCAAACACAATTTTTTCCAACAGTTTGCTAAGAGCTGGCAGCAATCTTATAGGTCTGCTGTTAGAACCAGTAAAGGCCGTGTTTACCACTCTTGGGTAGTGGAATTACTTTGGCTTTCCTCCAGGCCTGAGGACAAAGACTTTCCTCTAGGCCCAGATTAAAAATATGACAGATAGGAGTGGCTATAGAGTCAGCTACTGTCCTCAGTAGCTTCCCACCTAAGTTGTCAATGTCATTATTGATCGATAACACTAACTTTACAACAGTCAATACTTGCACTGCTTTTCTTTCATTATGATTTTTTACAAGTTTTTTTCCATCATTCTTTATATCATTGATCTTGGCTTCCTAATAAAGTGTATTATTTTGTTGAGTTTGGTCAAATCATTTCTCCATTTGCAGTACGTAAGCCAGCCAGATGTGCAGCCAGACTTATTAGCCACTCCTTTTGCCCCAACTCTTTCAAACATACAGTTTTTAAATTCCTCATCAATCCATGGAGCCTTAACAGTTCTAACAGTCAGTTTCTTAACAGGTACATGTTTATCAATAATTGGAAGAAGCAATTTCATATGGTTTTCCCACAGTCTGAGCTTTTGTAAGCCTTCTCCTCTATGTGCAGTCTCATGTGTTCTTTCGGGTTGTTTAATTGGTTAAAACTCTTTCCAGACTGGGAGCAGTGGTAAGGCTTCTCCCCTGTGTGTATTCTCTCATGTTTTTTCAGGTTCCCTGACCGGTTAAAACACTTGCCACACTGGGAGCAGTGGTAAGGCTTCTCCACTGTGTGTATTATCTCATGTTCTTTCAGATGCCCTGACCGGTTGAAACACTTTCCACACTGGGAGCAGTGGTAAGGCTTCTCCACTGTGTGTATTATCTCATGTTTTTTCAGATCCCCTGACTGGCTGAAAAACTTTCCACACTGGGAGCATTGGTAAGGCTTCTCACCTGTGTGTATTCTCTTGTGTTGTTTCAGGTTCCCTAAATGGTTAAAACACTTGCCACACTGGGAGCAGTGGTAAGGCTTCTCCCCTGTGTGTATTATCTCATGAACTTTCAGGGTCCTTAAATGGTTAAAACTCTTTCCACACTGGGAGCAGTGGTAAGGCTTCTCCCCTGTGTGTATTCTCTCGTGTTCTTTCAGGTTCCCTGACCGGTTAAAACACTTGCCACACTGGGAGCAGTGGTAAGGCTTCTTCCCTGTGTGTATTATCTCATGTTCTTTCAGATGCCCTGACCGGTTGAAACACTTTCCACACTGGGAGCAGTGGTAAGGCTTCTCCCCTGTGTGTATTATCTCATGAACTTTCAGAGTCCTTAAATGGTTAAAACTCTTTCCGCACTGGGAGCAGTGGTAAGGCTTCTCCCCTGTGTGTATTCTCTCATGTTTTTTCAGATCCCCTGACTGGTTAAAACTCTTTCCACACTGCAAGCAGTGGTAAGATTTCTCCCCTGTGTGTATTCTCTCATGTCGGTACAGGTCCCTTAACTGGTTAAAACACTTTCCACAGTGGGAACACTGGTGTCTTCTTGTTGGTTTGGACGTCCCTGGCTCTGGTTCCTCTGAGTCTGGTCTTTCTCCTGCCAAAGACAGTGTGTTTAAAAAAAAAAAGAGAGATCTGAATGAAACCTCCACATGATAAATAGGCCTTGCTACGAGGGTAAATCCTAATCAGATCGCTCAATAAGCTAAGGCCAGTTTTAACAATCTTGGTGTGATTTTAAAATAAATGTTGTAGAGTTTCCTGGTAATTACTGATAATGTTTACATTACTTATTTATTCATTCTGTTTTACAAGTCAGAACACAAAAAATTTCAACATTTTGACTATCGCTGATGTGATATTTTAAGTAAAAAATAAAGTGAAATGTTTGGCAAGATGTTCCTAAAACTGAGAGTAACTACAATAAACAAAAATATAAACGCAACATGTAAAGTGTTGGATGTTTCATGAGCTGAAAAAAAAGATTGCAGAATTTTTTACATCCCTGTTAGTTAACATTTATTCTTTGCCAAGATAATCCATCCACCTGACAGGTGTGGCATATCAAGCTGATTAAACAGCATGATCATTACACAGGTGCACCTTGTGCTGGGGAGAATAAAGGCCTCTAAAATGTGCAGTTCTGTCACACAACACAATGCCACAGATGTCTCAAGTTTTGAGGGAGCGTGCAATTGGCATGCTGACTGCAGGAATATCCACTGGAGCTGTTACCAGATAATTGAATGTTAAATTCTCTACCAGAAGCCGCCTCCAACGTCATTTTAGAGAATTTGGCAGTACATCCAACTGGCCTCACAACCACAGACCACATGTAACAACGCCAGCCCAGGACCTCCACATCGTCTGAGACCAGCCACCCGAGTTGTATTTCTCATGGTAATGAAGCCCTTTTGTGGGGAAAAACTAATTCTGATTGCGGAGCCAGGCCCAGCCAATGGGTGGGCATCTGCCCTCCAGGGCCCACCAATGGCTGCGCCCCTGCCCAGTTATGTAAAGTCCATAGATTAGGGCCTCATTTATTTACAATCACTGACTCATATAAACTGTAAATCGTTGTTTATATTTTGGTTCAGTATACACACACACAGTGCATTCGTTAAAAACTTCTCTAGGATAGGGGTCAGCATTATCACGTTTGGATGAAAAGCATATCCAAATTCAACTGCCAGCTACTCATCCCCAGAAGATAAGATGTGCATATTATTAGTAGATTTGGATAGAAAAAAACTCTGAAGTTTCTAAAACTGTTTGAATCATGTCTGTGAGTATAACAGAACTTATTTAGCAGGCGAAACCCAGAGGATTCAGAATTTTTTTTTTTGAGGTCACTCTCTTTTCAATTATTTTTCATTGGGAATCCAGATTTCTAAGGGACCTTCTTGCAGTTCCTACCGCTTCCACTGGATGTCAACAGTCTTTAGAAATTGTTTGAGGTTTTTCCTTTGTGTAATGAAGAAGTACGGCCATCCAGAACGAGGGTAACTTGAAGTGTACTGTTAGATAGAGGTGCGTGACCAGAAAGCTAGCTACAGTTTGTTTTCCTCCTGTATTGAACACAGATCATCCCGTCTTCAATTTTATCGATTATTTACGTTAACTTCTTCAGGCTGCAAGCCCGACACCGGTACACTTATGACAACATCCAGCTCAAGTGCAGGGCGCGAAATTCAAAATGTATTTTTTAGAAATATTTAACTTTCACACATTAAACAAGTCCAATACAGCATTTGAAAGATAAACATCTTGTGAATCCAGTCAACATGTCCGATTTTTAAAATGTTTTACAGCAAAAACACCACGCATATTTATGTTAGCTCACCACCAAATACAAAAAAGGACAGACATTTTTCACAGCACAGGTAGCATGCACAAAGCCAACCTAACTAACCAAGATCCAACCAAACAAACCTAGAAACAACTTCCTCAGATGACAGTCTTATAACATGTTATACAATAAATCTATGTTTTGTTCGAAAAATGTGCATATTTGAGCTATAAATCAGTTTTACATTGATGCTACCATCACAGCTACAGTCAGAAATAGCACGGAAGTAGCCAGAGTAAATACAGACACCAACGTCAAATACCTAATTACTCATCATAAAACATTTCTGAAAAATATATGGTGTATAGCAAATGAAAGACAAAGATCTTGTGAATACAGCCAATATTTCCGATTTTTTAAGTGTTTTACATCGAAAACACAATATAGCGTTATATTAGCTTACTACAATAGCTAACAAACAACAGCATTGATTCTTGGTAATCGGTAGCGATAGCACAGTTCGACAGATATATGAAATAGCATCCCAAATTGGGTCCTACCTTTCTTGATCTTCCATCAGAATGTTGTACAAGGGGTCCTTTGTCCAGAACCGTCTTTGTTTGGATTCAGAACCACCTCTTTCCCTCTTGAATTAGCAAGCACACTGGCCATGCGGCGCTAAGCTGTCCATCCTGAACAAAACCAGACAACGCAACACGCCTAACGTCCCGAATAAATTTCAATAATCTAATGAAACTATATTGAAAAAACATACTTTAGGATGATATTGTAACATGTATCAAATAAAATCTAAACCGGAGATTGTATTCGCCCATAACGACAGCTTTCCAGAAGGCGATTCCAGGTTCAACTTCGCGCTTTCGAAAAAAAAAAAAAAAATGGCGGACCCCTCATTCCAAGATGATGTATTCCACCTCAGAACAAGATAATCAACTCATTTCTGCTCTCACTTCCTCTTGACATCCAGGGGAAGGTGTATGACGTGTCTGTAGACTCCTAAGTGTCATGCCCATTTATAGGCAAGCTCTTGAACAGAGACCTCGCGTTCAGAAAACTCACTTCCGGATAGGAAATGGGCTGCAGAAGGAGTTCTGTTTCACTTAGAGAAATAATTCAAACGGTTTTAGAAACTAGAGAGTGTTTTCTATCCAATAGTAATAATAATATGCATATTGTACGAGCAAGAATTGAGTACGAGGCCGTTTGAAATGGGCACCTCTTTCCTGGTTACTCAATACTGCCCCTGCAGCCTGAAGAAGTTAAAAAATACCTAAAGTTGTATTACAAAAGTAGTTTGAAATGTTTTGGCAAAGTTTACGGGTAACTTTTGAGATACTTTGTAGTCACGTTGCGCAAGTTGGAACCGGTGTTTTTATGGATCAAGCGTGCCAAATAAATGGACATTTTGGATATATATCGACGGAATTAATCGAACAAAAAGGACCATTTGTGATGTTTATGGGACATATTGGAGTGCCAACAAAAGAAGCTCATCAAAGGTAAGGCATGAATTATATTTCTATTTCTGCGTTTTGTGTCGCGCCTGCAGGGTTGAAATATGCTTCTCTCTCTTTGTTTACTATGGTGCTATCCTCAGATAATAGCATTGTTTGCTTTCGCCGAAAAGCCTATTTGAAATCTGACATGTTGGCTGGATTCACAACAAGTGTAGCTTTAATTTGGTATATTGCATGTGTGATTTAATGAAAGTGTGATATTTATAGTATTTTAGTTGAATTTGGCACACTGCATTTTTACTGTCTTTTGGCCAGGTGGGAGGCTAGCGTCCCACATATCCCAGAGAGGTTTTAAGTATTCAGACCCCATCACCTTTTCCAAATGTTGTTACATTTCAGCATTATTCTAAAATTGATTCAATTGTTTTCCCCCCCTCGTCAATCTAAACTCAGCAAAAAAAAAGAAACGTCCTCTCACTGTCAACTGCTTTTATTTTCAGCAAACTTAACATGTGTAAATATTTGTTGGAACATAACAAGATTCAATAACAGACATAAACTGAACAAGTTCCACAGACATGTGACTAACTGAAATAGAATAATGTGTCCCTGAACAAAGTGGGGGGGGGGGGGGGGTCAAAATAAAAAGTAAGTCAGTATCTGGTGTGGCCACCAGCTGCATTAAAGGAGGACTGTAGCATCTAATGATTAAACATTATGGAGTCTTAAAGGAGGCCTGTAGCTTCTAATGATGAATTACTATGGAGTCTGATGCTTTAAAGGAGAAGTTTACCCAAAATCCAGAAACTCATAAGTGATTCCATACATTGAAACTAGTCCAGTGGATTTTTTCCCTCTCCCTGTAGTGCTGTATTGAAACAGCTGCACGTTACGTTGCTGGATGCGGGCCTCGCTCTGCTGCTTTGCCAGTTAATTTGTTATTTTATTACAGCTATGGCCTTTGTCTTTCACCTGGAGTTGTTTATTTATGTCTGAGAAAAACACCTTTCAACATAAAACATATACAAAATAAACTCAGCAAAAAAAATTACGGGTCTTTTTCAGGACCCTGTTTTACAAAGAATATTTGTAAAAATCCAAATAACGTCACAGATCTTCATTGTAAAGGGTTTCAACACTGTTTCCCATGCTTGTTCAATGAACCATAAACAATTAATGAACATGCACCTGTGGAACGGTCGTTAAGCCACTAACATCTTATAGACGGTAGGCAATTAAAGTCACAGTTATGAAAACTTAGGACACTAAAGAGGCCTTTCTACTGACTCTGAAAAACACCAAAAGAAAGATGCCCAGGGTCCCTGCTCATCTGTGTGAACGTGTCTTAGGCATGCTGCAAGGAGGCATGAGGACTGTAGATGTGGCCAGGGAAATAAATTGCAATGTCCGTACTGTGAGATGCTTAAGACAGCGCTACAGGGAGACAGGACGGACAGCTGATCGTCTTCGCAGTGGCAGACCACGTGTAACAACACCTGCACCGGATCGGTACATCCGAACATCACACCTGCGGGACAGGTACAGGATGGCAACAACAATTGCCCGAGTTACACCAGGAATGTACAATCCCTCTATCAGCGCTCAGACTGTCCGGAATAGGCTGCGAGAGGCTGGACTGAGGGCTTGTTGTAAGGCAGGTCCTCACCAGACATCACCGTCAACAATGACGCCTACGGGCATAAACCCATCGTCACTGGACCAGACAGGACTGGCAAAAAGTGCTCTCACTGACGAGTCGCAGTTTTGTCTCACCAGGAGTGATGGTCGGATTCGCGTTCATCGTCGAAGGGATGAGCGTTACACCGAGGCCTGTACTCTGGAGCGGGATCGATTTGGTGGTGGAATGTCCATCATGGTCTGGGGCGGTGTGTCACAGCATCATCAGACTGAGCTTGTTGTCATTGCAGGCAATCTCAACGCTGTGCGTTACAGGGAAGACATCCTCCTCCCTCATGTGGTACCCTTCCTGCAGGCTCATCCTGACATGACCCTCCAGCATGACAATGCCACCAGCCATACTGCTCCTCCTGTGCGTGATTTCCTGCAAGACAGGAATGTCAGTGTTCTGGCATGGCCAGCGAAAAGCCCGGATCTCAATCGCATTGAGCATGTTAAGTTTATTGAAAATAAACGCAGTTGACAGTGAGAGGACATTTCTTTTTTTGCTGAGTTTACAATTACCATTTTCTATTACAGAGTCTGTGATCATTTTAATTTCATTAAATCATCCGTGGGCCAACAATGCAAATGTAAACAATGGAGCAAATGCATCACATCCAAATATCACTGTACTATCTGTAGTGCTGGAGGAATGACACACCCAGATAAACACACACACAGTCAGAGTTTAAAAAAGGACCATTTAAACACATGGAATCTGATCTACTCTATATTCAAACTGACAGACTCCATATTCACTTCATGTTTTCTCGTAAAAACATACAAATATATGTTTAAGACTACTTTGTACAATTCAATATGGTATAAACAAGTAAACACATTCTCAGTCAACAATATAAGACAATTGGAGCACTGTGTATGTTCTCTAATGAATTTTAAGTCAATGTGATGTGAAACATGAATTTACACACGAGGAGAAGTAATTATTCTCCCGTGTGGATTCTCACATGACGTTTAAGTGACCGTGATGAGTAATATGTCTTCCCACAGTCTGAGCATTTGCAAGGGTTCTCCCCTGTGTGCAGTCTCATGTGTTCTTTCAGCTTTCCTGAATGGTTAAAACGCTTTCCGCAGTGGGAGCAGCGGTAAGGCTTTCCCCTGTGTGTATTCGCTTATGAGCGTTTAGCTTTCCTGACTCTGAAACTCTTTCCACAATGGGAGCAGTGGTAAGGCTTCTCCCCTGTGTGTATTCGCTCATGAGATTTCATGTTTCCTAACTTGTTAAAACTCTTTCCACACTGGGCGCAATGGTGTGGCTTCGCTCCTGTGTGTATCCTCTCATGTCTTTTCAGGCTTCCTAATTTGGTAAACCTAGTTCCACACTGGGAGCAGTGGTAAGGCAACTCCCCTGTGTGTATTCGCTCATGAGCTTTCAGGCTTCCTAACTGGTTAAAACTCTTTCCACATTGGGAGCAGAGGTGTCGTCTTGCTGGTTTGGACATCTTTGGTTCCTCGAAGTTTGGTTTTCCTCCTGCCAAAGACAGTGTTTATTTAAAGAGAGACCTGAATGAAACCTCTTCATGATAATGCTGCCTTGTATGAGGTGTCATGACCGTACCGATTATCTCTCACCCCCAACTTAGGAGAGATCTAGGGGTATGAAGATGTGGTTTTTTTTTGACCCCTCACACCCATTGTAAATCTTAGGCAACAGACAAAATTATTTTGTCCTCTCACTATGGAGAACCGGCCTCAGAACATTAAACATGGAATAAATGGACTTTGGAACAATGGTTTCCGTCAGCCACAATGGTGGTAATGACGATAGATGGAATATGAAAATTAATGTCATTTTTGTTTTGTTATTAAAGGTTAAAGGACGACGTCATTATGAAAACATTGTAACTTTAAGAGTTTTCCTAGTATATGCTTGATGTTTATACATTGTACGTTGTGTGGAAAATGTTCAAATCAAAGAGAATGTTTTGGTAAAGATGAAATGTGAAGTTAGTTGTCTAAAATTGGATTTGAGTAAAATCTAGACCTTGCCTTGTAACTTGGTAGGCCCAGAGAATTGCCTTAAAAGCGGTTACGCCCACATCTGACCCGAGGGTATAAGACATGTGAGTTAAGAATCAACATATCAGACTAAGTGACCCGAGCTGCAGCAAAGGTCTGAGTAGTCAACGAACCCAAAACACAACACGAGGTTGAAGACAAAGGAATCCTTTTCTTCTCATGCTATGGATGAATAGCTGCATCTAAGCGGGTGAATTCAAGCCGGACCACCCGGTCTCAACCCCCCATCGAATCGTGGTATCTACACTGTTTTCATTCCTACGCCGTGAGCCCTGAGCTACAGGGCTGGCTGTCCTCAGAAGAACCCTTTCAGAACAAGGGTGAGGAATCAGACCACTAAGCAAAAAGGACACTGACATCGTGAGGACAACCAGAGAGTTGCACCAGAGAAGTGCGTCATTTCTTGAAGCCTAAACGGCCCACGCGGAGAGACCCACAGCGGAGACCTTCAACACGTAATTACATCATTATATTCTGACCCATAAGAGCGGCAGTTCGGGGCAAGGTCAGGGTTCAAATAAGCATAGCTGACAAATGCACCCAAATGTATATTTCTCTCGTGTACTTTCTCTTTTTCTCTCTTTTAAATCCCCATTTTGGGGAACACGCGTCAGAGTGTGTTGGCCCGTTGTACTAAGTTCTAATCAACAGCCTAGACTGTGTTTTTGTTTATGCGTATCTTCTATTATCATTTTAGCTTTCTAGTAAATAAATAGTCAACTAAAATTGGTGTGGTACGAACTCATTGGTGGGACTCGGGTTTGTGCAGATTCCCGGATTATGCGACGTTCAGAATGAGACTGTAGAGGAAATTGATTAATTAGCGACTGTTGTCAAATCGATATTCTGATATTCTTTGAGGTAATTTGGGAAATAGAAACTCAATAAAACTAATTTTCCCATGGTGCCCAGGTTAATGAGTTAATAATTGTCTGATTCATTTAATCACGCAATTATAAACCGTTAATCATTCGATGAGCAGCAGTCGTCACATTAACTAATACAACGTCACGACATATTGGCACCCCGTGGGAGGCATCGAAGATAAAACTATGGCCGCACTTTTGGGTTAATTCCATACCAATTGTGTAGCAAGATACATATATACCATTAATAGCTATAGGCAGGACTGGTGTGGGAGAAGCGTGTGTGTGTCGTTCCATTTCACCCAGATACTGGTCGGGAGAGAACCACCCCTGTGGTACATCTGACGAAAGCCAGTGTGTCGGAGGGTCTACTGAATGCTACGAGCTAGGGCATATGTACCAGCCGATGTAGACATTCTGAGAATAATACTAGTGGCCCAACTAGTAGGTCGCTTTCAGGAGTGATCTGACTCGGTCATAAGCAATTCCTAGAGCAGAGGACATATGAGCCAGCCATTACGGAAATTTGAGTAGATATATTCGTTTGACCGAAGCCATTATCTTTCTACCTCTCGCATTTGGTAACGTGAAGAGTTTAAGGGTTGAACGTGAGACGTCACCTAGTAAACCCGTTCCCTTGTTGGGGGGAACTTCCCTTGCGCCGCGAAGTGGAAGGAAAGCTAAGCATTGCCAGATGCTAAGCTAACAAAGGGGAGTAGCCATTTTTGTTTTCCCCTTTGTTCATAGTGAATTCCCGCGCCGGGTGGGAATCCTGTGAGATCTCAGCTTGCGCTATCAGTAACCTCTGGCGAAGAATCGCCAGTCATTTTTCATGAAATAATTCAGATTACGCTGTAGGATATCAATCCAGTCTCAACTGATTGGATATCATTGTCTCATTCAATTTAATACATACATTAAATTGCTACACTACCTTTCCAGGTTGGTTATTGGAATAATACACACACTAATGTCTTCTAACCAATGAGATGGTTAAACTTTTCCACATGAACTTAGATATAACAACTATTTCAGGTTAATTAAAGCTAATACCTTTAGCATATACAGGGTTGACAAATCATTCAAATTGATTAATAGATTAAATCCGTTTTACCAGTTCAATGGTGTTTAAGGAGACCTTTTAACAGCATTGTGAAATTCCACCTTCCCTGATACCTTGGCGATTTTAGCTTGTGTTAATAGAGACCTCCGGTGGTGAAGAATCGGCAATAATTACTTTAAAATAATTCAGGTTACGCTGTATGATATCAAACCAGTCTCAACTGATTGGATATTATTGTCTCATTCAATTTAATACATACATTAAATTGATACACTACCTTTCCAGGTTGGTTATTGGAATAATACACAAACTAATGTCTTCTAACCAATGAGACATCGTTAAACTTTTCAACGTTAACTTAGCGATAGCAACTCTTTCAGGTGAATTAAAGTTAAAATTCCCAAATAGCCTATACAGGTTAGATTTATCATTAAAATCGATTTAATCAATCAAATCTGTTTTGGCAAGTTCAGTAATAACCAACTCGCATTACTGACTCAGTCTTGATGATTCATTGACATTTACAAACTGAGTTAAATCGTGTTTGCAGCCTCCAACTCAAAAACCCAAATATTACGTAAAGTGAAATAACTGATCATCATAAAACGAGCAATCCATCAGATGTGTTTCCACCCATTCCCCCTCTAATCAGTGGACCTTCACCCACGGAAAGATTGATCACTGACCTCAGCAACGATGCAAATCCTAACTATGCCGAGGGGCTGAAAATGTTAGATAAGCGAGAAAAATGCAGACATTGTGACAGACGCTCTCCAAAATAGACCATCAGGCGGAGGCCTTGTGAAGGTTCTCTCCAGTTTAGCCCTCAACTATGGCCACCAGCAGAGATGGACAGTGCACCAGTACCTCAGTGCCCAGCAGCAGAGATGGACAGTGCACCAGTACCTCAGTGCCCAGCAGCAGAGATGGACAGTGCACCAGTACCTCAGTGCACAGCAGCAGAGATGGACAGTGCACCAGTACCTCAGTGCCCACCAGCAGAGATGGACAGTGCACCAGTACCTCAGTGCCCAGCAGAGATGGACAGTGCACCAGTACCTCAGTGCCCAGCAGCAGAGATGGACAGTGCACCAGCACCTCAGTGCCCACCAGCAGAGATGGACAGTGCACCAGTACCTCAGTGCCCACCAGAGATGGACAGTGCACCAGTACCTCAGTACCCAACAGAGATGGACAGTGCACCAGTACCTCAGTGCCCACCAGCAGAGATGGACAGTGCACCAGTACCTCAGTGCCCAGCAGCAGAGATGGACAGTGCACCAGTACCTCAGTGCCCACCAGCAGAGATGGACAGTGCACCAGTACCTCAGTGCCCAGCAGCAGAGATGGACAGTGCACCAGTACCTCAGTGCCCACCAGAGATGGACAGTGCACCAGTACCTCAGTACCCAACAGAGATGGACAGTGCACCAGTACCTCAGTGCCCACCAGCAGAGATGGACAGTGCACCAGTACCTCAGTGCCCAGCAGCAGAGATGGACAGTGCACCAGTACCTCAGTGCACAGCAGCAGAGATGGACAGTGCACCAGTACCTCAGTGCCCAACAGACATGGACAGTGCACCAGTACCTCAGTGCCCAGCAGCAGAGATGGACAGTGCACCAGTACCTCAGTGCCCAGCAGCAGAGATGGACAGTGCACCAGTACCTCAGTGCCCAGCAGCAGAGATGGACAGTGCACCAGTACCTCAGTGCACAGCAGCAGAGATGGACAGTGCACCAGTACCTCAGTGCCCACCAGCAGAGATGGACAGTGCACCAGTACCTCAGTGCCCACCAGCAGAGATGGACAGTGCACCAGTACCTCAGTGCCCAGCAGCAGAGATGGACAGTGCACCAGTACCTCAGTGCCCAGCAGCAGAGATGGACAGTGCACCAGTACCTCAGTGCCCACCAGCAGAGATGGACAGTGCACCAGTACCTCAGTGCCCAGCAGAGATGGACAGTGCACCAGTACCTCAGTGCCCAGCAGCAGAGATGGACAGTGCACCAGTACCTCAGTGCACAGCAGCAGAGATGGACAGTGCACCAGTACCTCAGTGCCCAACAGAGATGGACAGTGCACCAGTACCTCAGTGCCCAGCAGCAGAGATGGACAGTGCACCAGTACCTCAGTGCCCACCAGAGATGGACAGTGCACCAGTACCTCAGTGCCCAGCAGCAGAGATGGACAGTGCACCAGTACCTCAGTGCCCACCAGCAGAGATGGACAGTGCACCAGTACCTCAGTGCCCACCAGAGATGGACAGTGCACCAGTACCTCAGTGCCCAACAGAGATGGACAGTGCACCAGTACCTCAGTGCCCAACAGAGATGGACAGTGCACCAGTACCTCAGTGCCCAACAGAGATGGACAGTGCACCAGTACCTCAGTACCCAACAGAGATGGACAGTGCACCAGTACCCAACAGAGATGGACAGTGCACCAGTACCTCAGTGCCCACCAGCAGAGATGAACAGTGCACCAATACCTCAGTGCCCACCAGCAGAGATGGACAGTGCACCAGTACCTCAGTGCCCAACAGAGGCATGAGCAGGAAGCTGGGGAGTTCAAGGCACAGGTGGAGAGAACCAGGGAGCTGGCATCGAAAGCCGAAAAAGATAAGCTACTGCTAGCCGAGGAATTGTGTGTGAGAACAGATAAATTGGAAGATCTGGCTAACACTTATAACAAAGAACGCAAACAAACTCTTGACCAAGTCCGTATCCGAAAGGAACAACTCGTTTTAGCCAAAACTAAATACGATGAAGTCCACGCAAAACTAGATGAATCTGACGAGCTAGCTAGAAACCGGGGCGAGCAACTTGATGCCCTGCAAACGGTTGTGAATGAAACCCCTCAAAGCAATAATGTTCTATTCCAAAAGCTGCAGACCAAAGACGATCAGTTAATGAACACAATGACCAAGTTGGAGGACAAAACAGCAGAACTCATTGAAGTCGCTGATTTAATGAAGGATGAGAAAAACCAGGTGAGAAAGTTGGAAAATGTGACCTCTAAACAAAAGGACATCGCATCACTGGATCTTTCACTCCACACTTGAGACCCCTCCCTGCAAACCATGACAGATAAGTATGAGGCCAAGCGGAGCAAGGGCGACACCTACATGTCTAAAATAAACACCCTCAACTCCCAGATGGAATCTGCGATGAAACAGAACACCACCTTTAGGTATCATCTGTAGGAACTCCAGAACAGTCACGCACTATTGTGGGACAACCAAACCAAGCAACCTGGCTCACATCCGGAGCTCAGAGAACGAGGGAATGTAGACGACAGGAGATTTCAGCCTCTTTCTCTTAGCCATTCGGCCCACAGTGACATGGGGCCTCCTCGCAAACACAACCACAGCTTGACTTTTCCTCTTGGCCTTTCGACCCACAATTACCAACGGGAGGGTCCAGATGCTCCCCGCGCACTCGGTGGGGATCGCCTTGACAAAATCATCAAAAACTTCCGCCTCTTTGACCCCGTTCCAGGAAAGCCAAACAACACTGAGACATTCTTAGCAGACATAGAGGACGCCTTGGTTACCATCGCTTGGTACCACTAATGGATTGGAAAACCAACCAAATCTGGTCACAAATATGTATGCCAACTCCGTTGACTTCACCGCATTCTTCCAAGGCTACCTGTCATACATTGTGCAACGGCGTTTGTTCGACGTCAGCATCTGCCGCAAACCCGGTGAACTTGGTCATGAGTCCGCCATTGGTGACAGATGACAAGGTGAGTTCAACTTGGAACTTAACCGAACATGAGGTTTTCCTGTGTGGCTTGGGTGATTCACCAACATACCGACCTCCTCTGATAGGGGGCGTGTGCCTAAACGGCATTATGGTTGAGGATGCCAGACTGGCAACCTGGTCAGAAAAATCTGCAATCAGTTTGGAAATGTTCAACGAAATTTCGAAAATGGCTAACTGCCATCCCCTTGTGCCGAAAACGTTTAGATTTCCACTGGGAACGACTCCCCAGACGACGCTCACCGCAATAGGGGTGTGTGCGCTATCGATCCGCATTGTAACCAAGGAAGTATCTCACTACCTACTGGTTGTCGCAGACCTCCCACACACAGTCTATGTGGGAGCGGACATTTTGGTAAGATTGGGTGTTAAACTCGATACCATACACCAAGTTCTTTGGACTTTGGCGCAGCCAAACCAACATGCCTTGTCTTTCGACCCGGTGTGAATGGCATCCGGGCAGACTATTCCTGAAGCTTGCAAGGTGATAACTGAGTCCGCCATGATGATTCCGGCAAGAACCACAGAGGTTTCTGTAAGACTGAACCTGGCGCCCGGATACCGGGTGGAAGGCACCACTGCGTTCTTCCAACCCTCTCCGCAACTATTCGACTTGGGGCTAACTATCAATGGTAACCCGCTGTTGGAACTGACCACTAGATCCACTTACCCCCAGTACAAAATCTGACTCAAGCGGATATTTCCATTCCTCGGCACACTCAGCTAGGAACATTGATCGATTACTCCTTCCATGATTTTGAACTGGTTGTTCCCGTGATTGGGCCTCTTCCATCCTCCCTAGACCTAGATGGTGAGGGAGGTACGCTGTTTACTTGTCTGTCAAAGGCATTCGCAGTAACCCCCATATTGCCACTTGACGACACATCAACGTTCAGGCTGGATGTCGATTCTGACATCTGTTCTAAAACCAACCGGTAAATGGTGTTTTACCGTTGACTATAGACAACTCAACAAACTGGTTCCGTTGTCTCGTTGGCCAATGACACAGCTCAACCAAGAGTTGCCAAAGGTGGCAAATGCCAAGAACTTCTCCACCGTCGACGTGGCAAACGGTTTCTGGACCATGACTGTCAACCCTCGTGACCAACACAAGTTGGCTTTCTCTTTCTCGAACAAGCTCTTCACGTTCAATCGTTGCCCGCTCGGGTATGTGAACTCCCCCTCAGAGTTCAACATCTTTCTGCACAAGGTAATGCCAGACGCAGCCTCTAGGGGGACGATAATCTATGTGGACGACGTTCTCATGAGAAGTGAGACTTTGTCACATCACCTCAACGAAATGTTCTCACCCAACTCAGGTGAATTTTGGCCCATTCCTCCTGACAGAGCTGGTGTAACTGAGTCAGGTTTGTAAGCCTCCTTGCTCGCACATGCTTTTTCAGTTCTGCCCACAAATTTTCTATGGGATTGAGGTCAGGGCTTTGTGATGGCTACTCCAATACCTTGACTTTGTTGTACTTTTTGGAGAAAAGGACAATCTTGGTCCCTATGTGCAGTTGCAAACCGTAGTCTGTCTTTTTTATGGCGGTTTTGTTCCTTGTGGAGCGGCCTTTCAGGTTATGTCGATATAGGACTTGTTTTACTGTGGATATAGATACTTTTGTACCCGTTTCCTCCAGCATCTTCACAAGGTCCTTTGCTGTTGTTCTGGGAATGATTTTCACTTTTCGCACCAAAGTACGTTCATCTCTAGGAGACTGAAAACGCTTCTCCTTCCAGAGCAATATGACAGCTGCGTGGTCCCATGGTGTTTATACTTGCGTACTATTGTTTGTACAGATAAACGTGGTACCTTCATGCGTTTGGAAATTGCTCCCAAGGATGAACCAGACTTGGCTGATTTCTTTTGATTTTCTCCTGGTGTCAAGTTTGAAGGTAGGTCTTGAAATACATCCACAGGTACACCTCCAATTGACACAAATTATGTCAATTAGCCTATCAGAAGCTTCTAAAGCCATGACATCATTTTCTGGAATTTTCCAAGCCGTTTAAATCTCTAGCCACTTTAATAATCTAAAACTGATTAAAATGTATTTTTACCTCATTAAAATGTACAAACTACACCCCGTAATGACAAAGCAAAAACAGGAATTTTGATTTTTACAAATGTATTAAAAAACTTACATTTCACATTTACACAAGCATTCAGACCCTTTACTAAGTACTTTGTTGAAACACCTTTGGCAGCATTGAGGCTTCTTGGGTATGACCCTACAAGCTTGGCACACCTGTATTTGGGGAGTTTCTCTCATTCTCTGCAGATCCTCTCAAGCTCTGTCAGGATGGATGGTGAGCATTGCTGCACAGCTATTTTCAGGTCTCTCCAGAGATGTTCGATCAGGTTCAAGTCCGGGCTCTGGTTGGGCCACTCAAGGACATTCAGAGACTTGTTCCGAAGCCACTTCTGCGTTGTCTTGGCTGTTGGCTTAGGGTCGTTGTCCCGTTGGAAGGTGAACCTTTGCCCCAATCTGAGGTCCTGAGTGCTTTGGAGCAGGTTTTCATCAAGGATCTCTCTGTACCTTGCCCCGTTCATCTTTCCCTCGATCCTGACTAGTCTCCCAGTCCCTGCTGCTGAAAAACATCCCCACAGCATGATGCTGCCATCACCATGCTTCACTGTAGGGATGATGCCAGGTTTCCTCCAGACGTGACGCTTGGAATTCAGGTCAAAGAGATCAATCTTCGTTTCATCAGACCAGAGAATCTTGTTTCTCATGGTCTGAGAGTCCTTAAGGTGCCTTTTGGCAAACTCCAAGTGGGCTGTCAGGTGCCTTATTCTGAGGAGTGGCTTCCATCTGGCCACTCTACCATAAAGGCCTGATTGTTGGAGTGCTGCAGAGTTGGTTGTCCTTCTGGAAGGTTCTCCTATCTCCACTGAGGAACTCTGGAGCTCTGTCAGTGACCATCGGGTTCTTGGTCACCTCCCTAACCAAGGCCCTTCTGCACCGATTGTTCAGTTTGGCCAGGCAGCCAGCTTTTGGAAGAGTCTTGGTGGTTCCAAACTTCTTCCTTTTAAGAATGATCGAGGACCTTGTGTTTTTTGGGACCTTCAATGCAGCAGAAATGTTTTGGTACACTTCCCCCGATCTGTGCTGTCACTCAATCCTCTCTCAAGGACAATTCCTTCGACCTCAGGGCTTGGTTTTTGCTCTGACATGCACTGTCAACTGTGGGACCTTATAAAGACAGGTGTGTCCATTCCAAATCATGTCCAATCAATTGAATTTACCACAGGTGGACTCCAATCAAGTCGTAGAAACATCTCAAAGATGATCAGTAGAAACAGGATGCTCCATTCCGAGTCTCATAGCAAAGGGTTTGAATACTTATGTAAATAAGATATGTATTTTTTTACATTTGCAAAAATGTCTAAAAACCTGTTTTTGCTTTGTGGTTAACTTTCTTGGGATAGGAGGCAGCATTATCACTTATGGATGAATAGCGTACCCAGAGTGAACTGCCTCCCACTCTGTCCCAGATGGGATAGAAAACACTCTGACGTTTCTAAAACTTTTTGAATGATGTCTGTGAGTATAACAGAACTCATATGGCAGGTGAAATCCTGAGAAAAATCCAACCAGGAAGTGGGATATCTGAGGTTGGTCGATTTTCAACTCAGTCCCTATTGAATGCACAGTAGGATATGGATCTGTTTGCACTTCCTCCGGCTTCCACTAGATGTCATCCGTCTTTAGAAACTTGAATGGGGCTTCTACTGTGTTGTGGGGCTGAATAAGAGGGGAATGAGTCAGGTTACTGGTAGAGAGCCATTTCCTGGTCACGCGCATTTCACATGATAGCGACCTGTGCTTCTCTACACAGAAAGGAATTCTCCGGTTGGAACGTTATTGAATATTTATGATAACAACATCCTAAAGATTGATTCTATACTTAGTTTGACAAGTTTCTTCGGCCTGTAATATAACATTTTGAAGTTTTCGTCCGACGTTCGCCTGGACCTGCACGAGCATTTGGATATGTGTACTAAACGTGCTAACAAAAGTAGCTACTTGGACATAAATAATGGACATTATCGAACAAAACAACAATTTATTGTGGAACTAGGATTCCTGGGAGTGCATTCTGATGAAGATCATCAAAGGTAAGGGAATATTTATAGTGTAATTTCTGATTTCTGTTGACTCCAACATGGCAGAGAATTTTTTTTTCTGAGCGCCGTCTCAGATTATTGCATGGTGTGCTTTTTCCGTAAAGTTTTTTTGAAATCTGACACAGCGTTTGCATTAAGAACAAGTGTATCTTTAATTCTATGTAAAACATGTATCTTTCAACAAAGTTTATGATGAGTATTTCTGTTATTTGATGTGGCTCTCTGCAATTTCTCTGGATATTTTGGAGGCATTTCTGAACATGGCGCCAATGTAAACTGAGATTTTTGGATATAAATATGCACATTATCGAACAAAACATACATGTATTGTGTAACATGATGTCCTATGAGTGTCATCTGATGTAGATCATCAAAGGTTAGTGATTAATTTTATCTATATTTCTGCTTTTTGTGACTCCTGTCTTTGGCTGGAAAAATGGCTGTGTTTTTTTGACTTGGTGGTGATCTAACATAATCATATGTTGTGCTTTCGCTGTAAAGCATTTTTGAAATCAGATACGATGGGTAGATTAACAAGATGTTTATCTTTCATTTGCTGTATTGGACTTGTTAATGTGTGAAAGTTACATATTTCTAAAAAATATTTTTGAATTTCCCGCGGAATGTTGTCGAGGGGTTCCGCTAGCGGAACGCATGTCCTAGACAGGTTTAAGGGGTATTTGTGTGTAGATTGAATCAGGCTGTAACGTAACAAAATATGGAAAAGTCAAGGGGTCTGAATACTTTCCAAAGGCACTGTATATAGCCATGTTATGAAGTATGAAAAGGCTTGTTCAGTCACATGTCATGAATTCACTATGACATCATCATATTTATATACATTTTATGGGTTTAAAAGTAGTTTTTTTTCTCAGACATAAATAAACAATTCCAGGTGAAAGCCAAAGGCCATAGTTGTAATAAAATAACAAATTAACTGGCAAAGCAGCAGAGCGAGGCCCACATCCAGCAACGTCATAAGTCACGTTTTGCAGCTGTTTCAGTACAGCACTACAGGGAGAGAGAAAACTCCACTGGACTAGTTTCAATGTATGGAATCACTTCAGAGTTTCTGGATTTTGGGTAAACTTCTCCTTTAACCTCACTAGGGTAGGGGGCAGCATTCGGAATTTTGGATGAAAAGCGTGCCCAAAGTAATCTGCCTGCTACTCAGGCCCAGAAGCTAGGATATGCAAATTAGTAGATTTGGATAGAAACCACTCTGAAGTTTCTAAAACTGTTAAAATAATGTCTGTGAGTATAACAGAACTGAAATGGCAGGTGAAAACCTGAGGAAAATCCACCCAGGAAATGCTTTTATTTTGAAATGCCTGTTTTTCCATTGAAAGCCTACCCACCATACAAAGACTTATGACGCAGGTCACTATCTCTATTGTAGAAAAAAGCTGCCGTTCTACCCTTGAGCAAGGCAGTTAACCTGCAACAACTGCTCCCCGGGCGCCGATAACGTGGACGTCGATTAAGGCAGCCCCCGCACCACTCTGATTCAGAGGGGTTGGGTTCAATGCGGAAGACACATTTAGGGTGAATGGATTCAGTTGTGACTGACTAGATATCCCCTTTCCTTTCCCATCCCAGTCCTCCTTTAAGACTCCATAATGTTTCATCATTAGATGCTACAGTCCTCCTTTAAGACTCCATAATGTTTCATCATTAGATGCTACAGTCCTCCTTTAAGACTCCATAATGTTTCATCATTAGATGCTACAGTCCTCCTTTAAGACTTCATAATGTTTCATCATTAGATGCTACAGTCCTCCTTTAAGAGAGATCTTTGATGAAAACCTGCTCCAGAGCAGAACCTGCTGCTTGAACAGAGTTCTGAGTATAGGGTCTGAATACTTAAGTAAATGTAATATTTCAGTTTTGTATTTTTTGATAAATTAGCAAAATTATCAAACAAAAATGTTTGGTATTGTGTTTTTAGAAAAAGTCTGTAATGTAACAAAATGTGGAAAAAGTCAAGGGGTCTGAATACTTTCAGGAGGCACTGTACTCTCCGATAGCAACGGCCAATAGCAGACCACTTCCTGTATCAGGGACATAGTCGCTCCCGTCTTCCATGTGTCTTCCATGTGTGAAAGGTAACCTGGTGAATATTATAGAATCAGGGTTCTGTTAGGTAACCTGGTGAATATCATAGAATCAGGGTTCTGTTAGGTAACCTGGATGAATATCATAGAATCAGGGTTCTGTTAGGTAACCTGGTGAATATCATAGAATCAGGGTTCTGTTAGGTAACCTGGTGAATATCATAGAATCAGGGTTCTGTTAGGTAACCTGGTGAATATCATAGAATCAGGGTTCTGTTAGGTAACCTGGTGAATATCATAGAATCAGGGTTCTGTTAGGTAACCTGGTGAATATCATAGAATCAGGGATCTGTTAGGTAACCTGGTGAATATCATAGAATCAGGGTTCTGTTAGGTAACCTGGTGAATATCATAGAATCAGGGTTCTGTTAGGTAACCTGGTGAATATCATAGAATCAGGGTTCTGTTAGGTAACCTGGTGAATATCATAGAATCAGGGTTCTGTTAGGTAACCTGGTGAATATCATAGAATCAGGGTTCTGTTAGGTAACCTGGAGAATATCATAGAATCAGGGTTCTGTTAGGTAACCTGGTGAATATCATAGAATCAGGGTTCTGTTAGGTAACCTGGTGAATATCATAGAATCAGGGTTCTGTTAGGTAACCTGGTGAATATCATAGAATCAGGGTTCCGTAAGGGAACCTTCAGTTCTATTTCAGTGACTCGTTAGTCTCTCACTTTGGGGATATAGTCAACTACCATAGAGCTCATATACTCTCCGATGCCAAGTCTAGACAGGATCATCCCTCAGAGGTCCCCACTCTACTCACCGTATGTGTTGTGATGTCCAGTCAGTAGAACCTCATGAAGGTACATCACCACAACATGCTGCATTACAGATCTCTTGAACAGAGATGCCTTTGAACAATGCCTATGTCGTAGCCATACCTCTGGTGGATTGAGCCATCAAGCCCTCCGGAGGTGTCAGATCCTTGCTACTATAGAACCTCATGAAGGTATGGGGGTGTAACTCATTATACGGATATAATGGCTAAAGTAAAGCAGTTTTAAACAAGATAAATCTAATTTCTATTCTTTCCAGCGGCTCCAACAGCAGAAATGGTCTCAAGCAAAACATAAAAATCCCAGGATGGGACTAGCTGTTTGGGTACTGGGCGTAGGTGACCCTTCATAAAACAACAGATCAGGGGGTGTTCCACTGTATAGTTGTTGCAGCCTAAATGGCAGCCAAATATACATTTATAGTTGAAGAGGCTTTCCTTCGTCAGAAGGCAGAGTACCTCTGAAACAGAGCAACAAAGGGACTGATTTGTTTCTGATCTCACCATCTGTTAAATACACTGTGCTATAGTAATTATTGTGCTATAGTGAGTGTGTGGCTCTAGAACTCTGAATAGAGTTAATTATCAAGGAGAGCGGTCACGTGTGTTGAGAAGAAGAGGATCACTGGTTTGAGCCTGGTATGGGGACAGTGGAGGAAACTAAACTGTTAGAAGCACACTGGCGTCAGTTACACATTTTATTAATAAAGTTAGTCATTTCCAAATGAACCATGTTCTTTAAGGTCAATATGTTGGAGTTCAGGCTTTATTTGACCTGTTAAAGTAGGAAATGAAATGAACTTTGTTCATTACAGAGACGGAGGTCAAGACAAAAAAAGGAGCTGGTTTTATAATATATATTTGCCATCGTTAACAAGTTGTGTAGATCAGATGTTAATGAAGCAATACAGACCACATTGAAGTGTCTGGAGTTTAGTTTGTGTGTTCTACAGTCTTGTAAAGATAGGGGGGGGGGGGGGGGGGGGGTTGACTGGGACAGACAATGTAACATCCATAATGTTTTAAGGAAAAGGTTTTGTAAAACATGCACCTTACATCGGATCATCTTGAAACTTTCTCTCTAAAGCTACCTTTCATTAAGGTTTTATATGGTCTATTGGTTTCTTTCTTTTCATTGGCAGAATCCTTTTTCAGTGTTATGATATTCATAACATCCATATCCACCAGTCTATCTTCCTGTCAACTAACAGAACTCTGCTGGTTGTCCTGGTAACAGATACCAGATCTATTTAATTTGTTCAAACTAAACTACAGCACTTACTTTGATGAGTCAAATCTGATCCTTTCTTCTCTTCTCCTCCTCTCACAGTTCCACTCAGCCCCGTTGTTTTCCTGCAGTCCACCAGCAGCACAGACAACCTCTTCATACCCAGCAGTAAGGTGCTACTGGGAGAGGCACGACACGGGGACTTCCGGGAGGGAGGAAGGGCTAGCATTGTCCTGGTAACCATAAAGAGGGGACACATATCATTATGGATGCTGTACCTCTGGTGTTCTGATCTGGAGAGACTCTTCTCTTCCTCGTCAGCATCAGGATGTTGTTGAGGCTCCCCAGAGGATCCACAATAGTCATGTCTCTCTCCTGTGTGAATGAGAACATCAAACAGATGGTAAACTTACGACCGTCTATTATAATCATAGGGTCTTACAAGAGGCATTAATCTCTCTAAACAGCCTAAAATGCAAATGTTAAAGGGTCGTTCCACTAAATGGGTGCCTTTTGCGTCCCTTTGATATTTTAAGTATAAATTATGCTCCAACATTGCATTTTAAAAGCCTGTTATACTAGATGAGATGCACTTTAATGTAGACCACATGGATAATTTAATAAATCTAATTTAAAAGTCCCCAAAATATATGTACCAATGGCAGATTAAAACTAACAAAGGCAGATGGCCCCTTTAACAATTCCTACAGTACTGAACAACATATTCAAGTGTAGAACTTCAGTAGAATGTCCCTTAAAACCCCCACCTTAGTTCAACAACGGCATAGTGTGTGACTCTGTTTTTAAGACAGTACTCACTGGAGTTAATCTGATATTCTGTCTCCTCCTCTTTCACTCCCAAGACGTCTTCCTTCTTCACCTCTACTGAGATAGCATCCTCTTCCTCTCTAAAAGGTTCTTCCTCTGTTTCCTCTATAACATCCTCTTCTTCTTTCACGACAATGTTCAGCCTCAGAGCTTCTTTCTGCATACAGCAGACCTCCTCTTCTTTAACGGGGGAGGAGTAGTTTAGTGAGCTCATGGTCTGGGATGTTAGAATTAGCGACTAGCCTAACGCTAGGCTCAGTATCAATGTTTAACAACTTTGCAAATTGAACAAGCAAATTAGGTTAAAGTTAACCAGTTGATATGTCAACTGAACTGTGTTAACAACACTGAGATTAGCTAATGTACATTAACGTGGTCTAAAGCGTCAATCTTTTAGTTTTATGTTGGCTAGCAAGCTACCGAGGTGGTTGAAAGAGTAGCCGTGTTGTTGTTCCTGAAGAAGCGTCCGGTCCAGCCCATTATACGTCACACAAGAAGCATCACCTGAAAGACGTATATCGCCATCTGCTGGCTGGAGTGAAAAACGCAGTTTGAAAACAACAGTTACTACACTTTTGTATTGGAAAAAAACGTCATAATAATTTAACAATAAGCTGATATATTGTAAATGATGAATACATACTTCTATGAATAGGTAGTGTTTTAATAAACAATTGCTCTGTTTATTTTTCACATTAGTTTTTATCTAGATGTGACGGTACTATTTCCTTAAAGCTACACTCTTTAAGACACAAATCATCCTGTAAGGCATTTTAGGCCTTGAGACAAATGAGACATGGATTGTGTATGTGTGCCATTCAGAGGGTGAATGGAGAAGACAAAATAGTTAAGAGCCTTTGAACAGGGTATGGTAGTAGGTCCCAGGCGCCGGTTTGTGTCAAGAACTGCAACGCTGCTGGGGTTTTCCAGCTCAACCATTTCCCATGTGTATCAAGAATCATCCAACACCCAAACAGTGCCGTTTAAGATGAGGCAGAACTATTTGTTTTTTCATGCGCATGGCCTTAATTCTATTACAGCATATTAGATGACTGTCATTCATATTCCATTCACCCTGTTCAATGTAACAGCAATAGGTTTAGGCTACTACATGATACTAGAATTTTCCCTATACCCATCATGAGGTTGCTACAACCTAGCCTATGAATGAAAGTTTAGAATGTAGGTGCACACAGGTCGAGATACGTTTTTTAGGTGACAGACAGTGACACATGGACAGACAGTCGTGAAGACATCACCAACTAATTATCATGGTCCAAACACACCAAGACAGTCGTGAAGAGGGCACGACAACAAGTTTTCCACCTCAGGAGACTGAAAAGATTTGGCATGGGTCCCCAGATCCTCAAAAAAGTTCTACAGCTGCACCATCGAGAGCATCCTGACCGGTTGCATCACCGCCTGGTATGGCAACTGCTCGGCATCTGACCGTAATGCACTACAGAGGGTAGTGAACATCACTGGGGCCAAGCTTCCTGCCATCCAGGACTTACATAAAGAAAGACCCAAAAATTGTCAGTCACCCAAGTCATAGACTGTTTTCTCTGCTCCCACACGTCAAGCGGTACCGGAGCACCAAGTCTAGAACCAAAAGGCTCTTAACAGCTTCTACCCCCATAAGCCATAAGACTGCTGAACAATTAATCAAATGGCCACCCGGACTATTTACATTGACCCCACCTCCATTTGTTTTGTACACTGCTGCTAGTTGCTGTTTATTATCTATGAAATGTCACTTCACCCCTACCTACATGTACAAATTACCTCGACTAACCTGTACCCCCGCACATTGACTCGGTACCAGTACCCCCTGTATATAGCCTTGTTATTGTTATTTTATTGTGTTACTTTTTATTATTTTTTACTTTTGGTCATTTGCTCATTTTCTTAACTCTTCTTGAACCGTACTGTTAGTTAAGGGCTTGTAAGTAAGCAATTCACTGTAAGGTCTACACTTGTTGTATTCGGCGCATTTGACAAATAAAGTTTGATTTTATTTGACAAATTCAGGTATGTTTATCCCGTTTTTTTCTGTTTAAGAAACGTTTGTCTCTAGAGAGTTGAAAACAGCAGGTCTGGGACAGGTAGCACCTCCGGTGAACAGGTCAGGGTTCCATAGCCGCAGGCAGAACAGTTGAAACTGGAGCAGCAGCACGGCGAGCTGGACTGGGGACAGCAAGGAGTCATCATGCCAGGTAGTCCTGAGGCATGGTCCTAGGGCTCAGGTCCTCCGAGAAAGAAAGAAAGAAAGAAAGAAAGAAAGAAAGAAAGAAAGAAAGAAAGAAAGAAAGAGAGAGAGAGCATACTTAAATTCACACAGGACACCGGATAAGACAGGAGAAATACTCCAGATATAACAGACTGACCCCAGCCCCCCGACACATAAACTACTGCAGCATAAATACTGGAGGCTGAGACAGGAGGGGTCAGGAGACACCGTGGCCCCATCCGATGATACCCCCGGACAGGGCCAAACAGGCAGGATATAACCCCACCCACTTTGCCAAAGCACAGCCCCCGCACCACTAGAGTGATATCTTCAACCACCAACTTACCATCCTGAGACAAGGCCGAGTATAGCCCACAAAGATCTTCGCCATGGCACATCCCAATGGGGGGTGCCAACCCATGAATACGGCTGCACAGTATTGTCTCTTCTCGATGGCGGTTATAATATCGATTAGTACCTTGAGCGGGGTTGAGGTGCACCCATGACCAGCTCGGAAACCGCATTGCACAGCGGAGAAGGTTCATGCTGAAAGAGCTCTGATAGGTTGGAGGATGTCCTCCGGAAGTTGTCATAATTACTGTTTAAGTCTATGGAAGCCTTGAGAACCATGAGCCTCCTAGGTTTTGTATTGAAGTCAATGTACCCAGAGGAGGACGCAAAATAGTATGTTTTATTCAATTATTTTTTTATTCAATGATGATGGTGATGTGATTATATTTAGTATAGTTTTATCCAAAAAGGAATTTTTTTTATGTTTTAGCAATTTATTTTCTTCTGAAACTCACTGAAAATCCCATCCCACAATTATGTCATGTTGGCTCGATGTCCTTTGGGTGCAGTGGAGGCTCCTCAGAGGAGGAAGGGGAAGACCATCCTTCCCTGAGGAGCCTTCACTGCACCCAAAGGACATCCAGCCAACATGACACAATTGTGGGAAGCATTGGAGTCAACATGTGCCAACATCCCTGTGGAAGGCTTTGGACACTTTGAAGAGTTCATGCCCCGACAAATTGAGGCTCTTCTGAGGGAAAAGGAGGAGGTTCCTAGTCCATATTAGGACGTTTATTTCTCTCCAAATGTTTGGTATGATCAGTGTATATATATATAAAGAAAATATTGCATGACCAAAAGCACAATTCTATTTTTGTAAAAATGAGACAAGTGTACGAGCATATGTGTGTTCTCTCATGAACTTTAAGTAGCCTGTATTTGATGTGATATACTCCTTTCGAGACAGGATTGTGTCACGGCACAGATATGGGGAAGTGGACCAAAACATTTCTGCAGCATTGAAGGTCCCCATCATCTTAAAAGGAAGAAGTTTGAAACCACCAAAACCCTTCCTACTGCTGGCTGCCCGGCCAAACTGAACAATCGGGGGAGAAGGGCCTTGGTCAGGGAGGTAACCAAGAACCCAATGGTCACTCTGACAGAGCTCTTCTGTGGAGATGGGAGAACCTTCCAGAAGGACAACCATCTCTGCATCACTCCACCAAGCAGGACGTTATGGTAGAGTTGCCAGACGGAAGCCACTCCTCAGTAAAAGGCACATGAAAGCCAGCTTGGAGTTTGCCAAAAGGCACCTAAACGACTATCAGACCATGAGTAACAAAATTCTCTGGTCTGATGAATGCCAAGGGTCACGTCTGGAGGAAACCTGGCACCATTCCTACGGTGAAGCATGGGGTTGGCAGCATCATGCTGTGGGGATGTTTTTCAGCGGCATGGACTGGGAGACTCGTCAGGTTCGAGGGAAAGATGAACGGAGCAAAATACAGAGAGATAATTTTTGAAAACTTGCTCCAGAGCACTCAGGACCTCAGACTGGGGCAAAGGTTAACCTTCCAATAGGACAACGACCCTACGCACAAAGCCAAGACAACACAGGAGTCTTTGGGATTCAAACCAGAGATCTTTCGGTTACTGGCCCAACACTAGTAACCGCTAGGCTACCTGCAGCAGGAGCCCCATGTTGACAGGAGAGCCCACCTTTATTTTTTCCTCATTATGAAGATTCATATTGGTCAACAGTCAACCTATTGTGTGTAATGAACATTCATATTGGACTGTAGCAGCTAGCTAACTGGCTACTGATCAACCTATTGTGTGTATTGAACATTCATATTGGACTGTAGCAGCACATCTAACTGGCTACTGATCAACCTATTGTGTGTATTGAACATTCATATTGGACTGTAGCAGCACATCTAACTGGCTACCGATCAACCTACTGTGTGTATTGAATATTCATATTGGACTGTAGCAGCACAGCTAACTGGCTACTGATCAACCTATTGTGTGTATTGAACATTCATATTGGACTGTAGCAGCTAGCTATCTGGCTACCGATCAACCTATTGTGTGTATTGAACATTCATATTGGACTGTAGCAGCACAGCTAACTGGCTACTGATCAACCTATTGTGTGTATTGAACATTTATATTGGACTGTAGCAGCTAGCTAACTGGCTACCGATCAACCTATTGTGTGTATTGAACATTCATATTGGACAGCCTTACCTGTATAGTAGCACCACCACCCATCAGCCCAATCTCTTCTTGATGTCAAAGCTGCAGTGTATTGTTGGTATAGTTTTTGATGAATAATAATTCAAATTGTGAAAATAGAAGTGTACAATTTATATATATATATATATTTAATCAACTTTAAGATACTGTTTGCCTCTATGCAGATGTAGAAGCTGAATAGGAATATACATTATCAATAAATAGTTGATTGTTCTTTTTTCACATCATACTAAGAATACTGAGCCACAACCTGTAAATGTGACCATACTATTCCTTTAAAGCCCCTCTGTCAGATATAAATCATCAGAGTGGGAAACCAACTGACATGGAAACAATGGAGCAAATGGATCACTATCAGAGTGTATTATGACATCATATACAACTACTCAGACATTCCAAATATCACTTGATTATCAGAGGGGTGTATTATGACATCATATAGAACTACTCAGACATTCCAAATATCACTTGATTATCAGAGGGGTGTATTATGACATCAGATAGAACTACTCAGACATTCTAAATATCACTTGACTATCAGAGGTGTATTATGACATCAGATAGAACTACTCAGACATTCCAAATCAGGCTTCATCCATATCATGAAGGTGGATATTGATCCAACCATTTCAAAAGTAATGACCGGGATGACGGAAACAGGATATGCCTGTACACTTTTATTAATGCAGATAGACAATTTGTTAGTTTGTTTGACATGGTGGGGTCTTTTTGTGTCAGTAAAAATGTATGAGCAAGAAATGGCGGTGGAAACTAATTTATCCACAAATATTTATATATTAACCATCACATCTTATTTAACTTGGAGTCACGTGATGATATGTTGTGTGGTCCTCCCTCTACGACTTGGGAAACCATGCAGTTTATTAGGCTACAGATGAAATAAGTTATGAACTTCACAGGGTGGTGAAACTGCATGTGATGAGCTTGATGCTCCGTTCCAATACATTTTGATGGTCTTATTCTGGTGACATGATGATTGATGCTTGGCTGCCATTTGACAAATAATATGTCTCTTATCCATAATAATCTCATCATGTAGGTAGCCTACCATCACTGTATATGTGAGCTGCTGGCTACAGTGCACGGGACAAGAGCACGTTTTCTATTTCACACAAGTTTTTAAAACCATCAGGAGAGTTGAAAATGTGATGGAAACCAATTTAACTTGTTTTTTTCATTCTGTACATTGGAATTTATCAGCAAACGTTATTCTTCTTGTGCACTACGTCATAACGCAACGCCTTTAATCCACAATAAGTCTGTTTGATGCAAACATTTCTGATGGGAAAATGTGTATATTGTTTTATGCAGATTTGAGAATATTCACATGAAAATCTGGCGCAAATTGCATGGAAACTTAGCTACTAAGGTGGATATTGATCCAACACCTGCTACTTATTCAAACCAGCCCACTGGGCACAGACGTCAGTTCAACATCTAGTTTCTATTTACATTTCTTTGAGTCGTCAACTAAAGTGAATTCAACATGAAATCAACACAAAATGTCACCCTGTCATTGGATTTAGGTTGCCAGTTCGATGAAAAATAAAAAATACCTGATGTTCATGGCTTTTTACAAATCCAATCAGTTTTCCACATTAATCAAACATCATCACATGGATTTGTTTTGTTGAAATCAAATCAAATGTTATTGGTCACATACACATGGTTAGCAGATGTTATTGGTCACATACACATGGTTAGCAGATGTTATTGGTCACATACACATGGTTAGCAGATGTTATTGGTCACATACACATGGTTAGCAGATGTGATTGGTCACATACACATGGTTAGCAGATGTGATTGGTCACATACACATGGTTAGCAGATGTTATTGTGAGCGTAGCAAAATGCTTGTGCTTCTAGATCCGACAGTGCAGCAGTATCTAACAGATAATACAGGTAACAAATTCCACAACTAAACCTAATATATATAATCTAGTAAAGGAATGGGATATATATAAGTATAAAACATATGGATGAGCAGTAACAGAGCAGCTAAGATGCAATAGATAGTAAAGAATAGATAGTGAAGGATACAGTATACAATATATACAGTTGAAGTCGAAGTTTACATACACTTAAGTTGTAGTCATTAAAACTCGTTTTTCAACCACTCCACAAATTTCTTGTTAACAAACTATAGTTTTGGCAAGTCGGTTAGGACATCTACTGTGTGCATGACACAAGTCATTTTTCCAACAATTGTTTACAGACAGATTATTTCACTTACCATTCACTGTATCACAATCCCAGTGGGTCAGAAGTTTACATACACTAAGTTGACTGTGCCTTGGAAAATTCCAGAAAATTATGTCATAGCTTTCATAGCTTCTGATAGGCTAATTGACATCATTTGAGTCAATTGGAAGAGCACCTGTGGATGTATTTCAAGGCCTACCTTGAAACTCAGTGCCTCTTTACTTGACATCATGGGAAAATAAAATAAAATCTGCCAAGATCTCAGAAAAAAAATTGTAGACCGCCACAAGTCTGGTTCATCCTTGGGAGCGATTTCCAAACGCCTGAATGTCCTCTGGTCTGATGAATCAAAAATAGAACTGTTTGGCCATAATGACCATCGTTATGTTCGGAGGAAAAAGGGGGATGCTTGCAAGCCGAAGAACACCATCCCAACCGTGAAGCACACAGGTGGCAGCATCGCGTTATAGGGGTGCTTTGCTGCAGGAAGGACTGGTGCACTTCACAAAATAGATGGCATCATGGGTTAGGAAAATTATGTGAATATATAGAAGCAACATCTCAAGACATCAGTCAGGAAGTTAAAGCTTGGTCGCAAATGGGTCTTCCAAATGGACAATGACGCAAAGCATACTTCCAAAGTTGTGGCAAAATGGACAACAAAGTCAAGGTATTGGAGTGGGCATCACAAAGCCCTGACCTTAATGCCATAGAAAACAGATCATTTTTACCCTTTTTAAAATAGTTATGGGGGGGAGGTCCGGGGGATGTCTGTCTTTGAAAGGGTCATTGTAATATTTAAGATGTCCCCTTTAATGATGACCTAAACCTAAAAGTCAAGGGGTCTGAATACTTTCCAAAGAAACTAAGTGATTGAGGAGAGAGCATAATTGCTATATTCTAATTGAAATCATTGACCCATAAGGGAACACATGACCAAAGCAATGCGTGACCCATATAGAATTAAAACAACATTCATCTTAATGAGAAATATAATCGAATAAACAAATGTTTGCATAATCAAAGACATGAAAACTGGTGGGAACATTGTATTTAGCTTGGATTTCATAAGGCCAGGAAGGTTACTGAGAATAACAATAGACAATAGTTAATGTTACTAGTTTTGGGATGAACATAGTGAAGGTTCATCAATGTTACGGATGTTTTTTAATTTGACGTGGAAACAACGTTTATTCAACCAGTGGGAGGCTTGTAAATGCCCCCAGGAAAGTGGAACGAGGAACTCTTCATTGAGACAATGATAAACAGCAATCTGTGGGTGAGTTGTAGTGGATATTATAATATAAGGATCTGCTGGAGTCCAAGTCAAACCAAGATTCTTTATTTCTGAGCTCAGAGAGAATAACAGAGTTCGGTATTTGGTATTTTATTAGGATCCCCATTAGTTGTTGCAAAAGCAGCAGCTACTCTTCCTGGGGTCAACACAAAACATGACACATAATTGTCACGTCTCTCGTCGGAAGGCATGGACCAAAGCGCAGCGTGGTAAGTGTTCATGATTTTTATTGAATCAAAAAACACTCGAACAAAATAACAAAGAGAAGAACGAACAGTTCTGTAGGGCAAATCAACTATACAGAAAACAACTACCCACAAAACACAGGTGGAAAAAGGCTGCTTAACTTTTACTGCCTCAGAAACCCGGATCCGGGATCACCCCCCACCCCCCCCACACTGATTAGCATCGCTAGCATAGCGTCACAATTAAATAGTAGCATCTAAATATCATTAAATCACAAGTCCAAGACACCAAATGAAAGATACAGATCTTGTGAATAAAGCCACCATTTCAGATTTTTAAAATGTTTTACAGGGAAGACAAAATATGTAAATCTATTAGCTAACCACGTTAGCAAAAGACACCATTTTTCTTAGTCCACCATTTTTTCTCAACACCAGTAGCTATCACCAATTCGGCCAAATAAAGATATTGATAGCCACTAACCAAGAAAAAACCTCATCAGATGACAGTCTGATAACATATTTATTGTATAGCATAGGTTTTGTTAGAAAAATGTGCATATTTCAGGTATAAATCATAGTTTGCAATTGCAGCCACCATCACAAATCTCCCCAAAGCGACTAGAATTACTACATAGAGCAACGTGTATTACCAATTTACTCATCATAAAACATTTCTTAAAAATACACAGCTCACAGCAATGGATAGACACAGATCTTGTGAATTCAGACAATATTTCAGATTTTCAAAGTGTCTTACAGCGAAAACACAATAAATCGTTATATTAGCATACCACATTTGCAAACGTTACCCGACCATTGATTCAAGGCAAAATTAGCTATAGCGTTATCATCACCAAAATACATTAATTTTTTCACTAACCTTCTCAGAATTCTTCCGATGACACTCCTGTAACATCATATTACACAATCCATATAGAGTTTGATCGAAAATGTGCATATTTAGCGGCACAAATCGTGCTTACACAATGGAAATAGTGTTCAACTACTCAAGCAATCTGCCCGGCGCCATTTTGAAAATACAACTATTTTTATCTAAAACTATTCATAAACTTGACTAAAAAAATACAGGTTGGACATGAAATGAAAGATGCATTAGTTATTAATGCAACCGCTGAGTTAGATTTTTAAAATTAACGTTACTAGACATACAGTGTGCGTTACAGCCAGACTAGTGCCGCAATAATGGCGTCACTAATCGCCATTATTGAGTTTACATTTTTCCACATAAAAACGGAATAACATCATAAATAGCTCTTACTTTTCGACGAGCTTCCATCAGAATCTTGGCATGGTGGTCCTTTGTCCAAAAGAATCGTTGCTTGGTTGTAAAACGTTGCATTCAACTTCTGATATAGCAGCTAACAAAAGCTAACAATAGCTATTTTGCCCCAACGTGTCCAAATCCTCACGACGCAATACTGAGGAAATTCCGAAAAATAGCAATATACTCGCATAATCTGATATAACTCGGTTTAAAATAGCTTCGTTATGATGCTTCTAACACCTATATCGAATTAAATTACAGACGGATACATCTAACGTTGATTACTGAGCGTTTGAAAATGGCATCTTGAGGTCCCTTTCTGCGTAATGGTCAGCGTCGAAAGGAAGGCTCCCCTCACTCCTTGGCCTTTTATAACCTCTGAGAGCTACGTAGCAGGCCCATTCCACTTCTCATTGGTTACTGACATCCAGGGGAAGGCGGGTGCAGTTCATGTCGTTCCATAGGATACACACAGACCTTAAAAACTGATCTGAGACCAGAGCTTCGCTCTCAGACCATCGCAGTACCTGTCATGGATTTCGCTGTAGAAAGAGTTCTGGGTCACCCACAGACATAATTCCAACGGTTTATGAAACTAGAGAGTGTTTTCTATCCAATAGAATTAATAATATGCATATTGTACGAGCAAGAATTGAGCACGAGGCAGTTTAATTTGGCGACACCCAGAAAAAATAAATGCTAACTGCTCCCCCTATTGACAAAAGGCTAAGTATGATTCCCAATTAGAGACAACGATAGACAGCTGCCTCCGATTGGGAACCACACTCGGCCAAAAACAAAGAAATAGAAAACATAGAAATAAAGAAACTGGAATTCCCACCCGAGTCACACCCTGGCCTAACCAAAATCATTTTGTAAAAGGCACACGTAGCCTACATATCAATGCATACACACAAACTATCTAGGTCAAATAGGGGGAGAGGGGTTGTGCCGTGAGGTGTTGCTTGATCTGTTTTTTGAAACCAGGTTTGCTGTTTATTTGAACAATATGAGATGGAAGGAAGTTCCATGCAATAAGGGCCCTATATAATACTGTACGCTTTCTTGAATTTGTTCTGGAATCTTGTGGACTGTGAAAAGACCCCCGGTGGCATGTCTGGTGGGATAAGTGTGCGTGTCAGAGCTGTGTGTAAGTTGACTTGTAAGAACTTTGATGATATCTGTACATTATAGGAACACCTGTGATGACAAAAGTACAATGATTCTTGTGTTGCTTTAACTTGAGATTAAGAATCAGTGGTTGACACCTTGCAAGTGCATGAAAAGGTCAACTGTACAAAGTCAGATGTCTGCGTGTTGAAACTATATTTTAGTTAACAGATGGATAAAGGGAACTAAGAGTTCCTGTTGATACTATGTTCCAGTCTTACTTCCAGTCTGACATGATAGCAATAAGGGGAAGAGTGATTGGGAAACTAACTGCCAATAACGCAATAAGCTGAACTCTGCCTGGCAGAGACATCTTTGTATTAGCAACTATTAATTATGAGCTTATATGGTGTTTAAGTTAAGGGACATCACCCTGGGCGGGGTGATCCTCAGTAGGGGATAAAAAGGGAAAACCCCATCTTTTGAACTGAGTGTCTTGCTTACAAATTGCTGAAAGTGTAAACTCCGGGTTGCAATCCTTATTAAACAAACTTAGCTCTGATCAAATACGGATTTCCTGTGGTCTCTTCTGTGCACATAGGGCAGAATTCCCTTACAGACTATGCAAACAATTTGGGATTTTCAACATATTCATGTTTCTTATAAAAAGAAGAAGTGATGCAGTCAGTCTCTCCTCAACTCTTAGCCAAGAGAGACTGGCATGCATGGTATTTATATCAGCCCTCTGATTACAATTAAGAGCAAAACGTGCCGCTCTGTTCTGGGCCAGCTGCAGCTTTACTAGGTCTTTCCTTGCAGCACTGGACCACACGACTGGACAATAATCAAGATTAGACAAAACTAGAGCCTGCAGAACTTGCTTTTTGGAGTGTGGTGTCAAAAAAGCAGACCATCTCTTTGAGGCTAGACCTCTCCCCATCTTTACAACCACTGAATCTATATGTTTTGACCATGACAGTTTACAATCTAAGGTAATGCCAAGTAATTTAGTCTCCTCAACTTGTTCAACAGCAACACAATTCATTACCAGATTCAGCTGAGGTCTAGAACTTAAGGAATGATTTCTACCAAATACAATGCTCTTATAGTTTTAGAGATGTTCAGGACCAGTTTATTACTGGCCACCCATTCCAAAACAGACTGCAACTCTTTGTTAAGTGTTTCAGTGACTTCATTAGCTGTGGTTGCTGATGCTTATATGGTTGAATCATCAGCATACATGGACACACATGCTTTGTTTAATGCCAGTGGCAGGTCATTGGTAAGAATAGAAAAGAGTAGAGGGCCTAGAGAGCTGCCCTGCGGTACATCATACTTTATATGTTTGACATTAGAGAAGCTTCCTTTAAAAACCCTCTGAGTTCTAGTAGATAGATAGCTCTGAATCCACATTATGGGAGAGGTTGAAAAGCCATAGCACAGACATTCTTAAACAACAGGTTATGGTCAATAATATCAAAGGCTGCACTGAAATCTAACGATAGAGCTCCCACAATCTTCTTGTTATCAATTTCTCTCAACCAATCATCAGTCATTTGTGTCAGTGCAGCACATGTTGAGTGCCCTTCTCTATAAGCATGCTGAAAGTCTGTTGTAATTTGTTTACAGAGAAATATCATTGTATTTGGTCAAACACAATTTTTTCCAACAGTTTGCTAAGAGCTGGCAGCAAGCTTATAGGTCTGCTGTTAGAACCAGTAAAGGCCGTGTTTACCACTCTTGGGTAGTGGAATTACTTTGGCTTTCCTCCAGGCCTGAGGACAAAGACTTTCCTCTAGGCTCAGATTAAAAATATGACAGATAGGAGTGGCTATAGAGTCAGCTACTGTCTTCAGTAGCTTCCCATCTAAGTTGTCAATGTCATTATTGATCGATAACAATTTTTCCACCTCTCCCACACTAACTTTACAACATTCAATACTTGCACTGCTTTTCTTTCATTATGATTTTTTACAAGTTTTTTTCCCATCATTCTTTATATCATTGATCTTGGCTTCCTAATAAAGTGTATTATTTTGTTGAGTTTGGTCACATCATTTCTCCATTTGCAGTACGTAAGCCAGCCAGATGTGCAGCCAGACTTATTAGCCACTCCTTTTGCCCCAAATCTTTCAAACATACAGTTTTTAAGTTCCTCATCAATCCGTGGAGCCTTAACAGTTCTAACAGTCAGTTTCTTAACAGGTACATGTTTATCAATAATTGGAAGAAGCAATTTCATATGGTTTTCCCACAGTCTGAGCTTTTGTAAGCCTTCTCCTCTATGTGCAGTCTCATGTGTTCTTTCAGGTTGCTTAATAATTGGTTAAAACACTTTCCACACTGGGAGCAGTGGTAAGGCTTCTCCCCTGTGTGTATTTTCTTGTGTTTTTTCAGATCCCCTGACCGGTTGAAACACTTTCCACACTCTGAGCAGTGGTAAGGCTTCTCCCCTGTGTGTATTATCTCATGTTCTTTCAGGTTACTTAAATGGTTAAAACTCTTTCTACACTGTGAGCAGTGGTAAGGCTTCTCCCCTGTGTGTATTATCTCATGAACTTTCAGGTTCCCTAAGTTGTTAAAACACTTGCCACACTGGGAGCAGTGGTAAGGCTTCTCCCCTGTGTGTATTATCTCATGTTTTATCAGATCCCCTGACCAGTTGAAAGACTTTCCAGACTGGGAGCAGTGGTAAGGCTTCTCACCTGTGTGTATTCTCTTGTGTTTTTTCAGGTTCCCTAACTGGTTAAAACACTTACCACACTGGGAGCAGTGGTAAGGCTTCTCCCCTGTGTGTATTCTCTCATGAACTTTCAGTTTACTTAACTGGTTAAAACTCTTGCCACACTGGGAGCAGTGGTAAGGCTTCTCCCCTGTGTGTATTCTCTCATGTCGTTTCAGGTTCCCTAACTGGTTATTAAAACACTTACCACACTGTGAGCAGTGGTAAGGTTTTTCAACTGTATGTATTCTCTCATGTTGTTTCAGGTTCCCTAACTGGTTATTAAAACACTTGCCACACTGGGAGCAGTGGTAAGGCTTCTCCCCTTTGTGTATTATCTCATGTCGGTACAGGTCCCTTAACTGGTTAAAACACTTTCCACAGTGGGAACACTGGTGTCTTCTTGTTGGTTTGGACGTGCCTGGCTCTGGTTCCTCTGAGTCTGGTCTTTCTCCTGCCAAAGACAATGTGTTTTAAAAAAATGAGACCCGAATGAAACCTCCACATGATAAATAGGCCTTGCTACAAGGGTAAATCCTAATCAGATCGCTCAATAAGCTAAGGCCAGTTTAACAATCTTGGTGTGATTTTAAAACAAATGTTGTCGAATTTCCTGGTAATTACTGATAATGTTTACATTACTTATTCATTCATTCTGTTTTACAAGTCAGAACACAAACTTAACTGTTCTTGGACACTCAATAAACAGATGTCGCTTAATTCCAATCGAGCAGGTGGTTCTAAATATATAACTTTCATAGCTGTATGATACAGAATGCGACCTACAGTCGTGGCCAAAAGTTTTGAGAATGACACAAATATTAATTCCACAAAGTTTGCTGCTTCAGTGTCTTCAGATATTTTTGTCAGATGTTACTATGAAATATTGAAGTATAAGTATAAGCATTTCATAAGTGTCAAAGGCTTTTATTGGCAATGACATGAACTTGATGCAAAGAGTCAATATTTGCAGTGTTGACCCTTCTTTTTCAAGACCTCTGCAATCCACCCTGGTCTCAATTAACTTCTGGGCTAAAACATCCTGACTGATGGCAGCCCATTCTTGCATAATCAATGCTAGTAGTTTGTCAGAATTTGTGGGTTTTTGTTTGTCCACCCGCCTCGAGGATTGACCACAAGTTCTCAATGGGATTAAGGTCTGGGGAGATTCCTGGCCCTGGACCCAAAATATTGATGTTTTGTTCCCCCGAGCCACTTAGTTCCCCGAGCCACTTATCACGTTTGCCTTATGGCAAGGTGCTCCTTCATGCTGGAAAATGCATTGCTCGTCACCGAACTGTTCCTGGATGGTTGGGAGAAGTTTCTCTCTGAGGATGTGTTGGTAGCATTCCTTATTCATGGCTGTGTTCTTAGACAACATTGTGAGTGAGCCCACACCCTTGGCTGAAAAGCAACCCCACACATGGTCTCAGGATGCTTTACCGTTGGCATGACACAGGAGTGATGGAAGCGCTCACCTTGTCTTCTCAGAGAAAGGTTTTTTCCAGATGCCCCAAACAATCGAAAAGGGGATTCATCAGAGAAAATGACTTTACCCCAGTCCTCAGCAGTCCAATCCCTGTACCTTTTGCAGAATATCAGTCTGTGTGCAGATGTACTCACACCTGCCTGCTGCCATTCCTGAGCAAGCTCTGTCCTGGTGGTGCCCCGATCCCGCAGCTGAATCAACTTCAGGAGACGGTCCTGGCGCTTGCTGGACTTTCTTGGGTGCCCTGAAGCCTTCTTCACAACAATTGAACCGCTCTCCTTGAAGTTATTGATGATCCGATAAAGGGTTGATTTAGGTGCAATCTTACTGGCAGCAATATCCTTGCCTGTGAAGCCTTTTTTTGTGCAAAGCAATGATGATGGCACGTGTTTCCTTGCAGGTAACCATGGGTGACAGAGGAAGAACAATGATTCCAAGCACCACCCTCCTTTTGAAGCTTCCAGTTTTGGGGGGGGGGGGGGGGATTCAGTTCATTTGCATGGCAAAGAGGGACTTTGCAATTAATTACAATTCATCTGATCACTCTTCGTAACATTCTGGAGTATATGCAAATTGCCATCATACAAACTGAGGCAGCAGACTGAAAATTCATATTTGTGTCATTCTCAAAACGTTTGGCCACAACTGTACACACTTCCTTAAACATAAAATAAGTAAATAAGTAATTTTAAGTGGAAGTCCAAAACTTGTTTTTACGTCAAAGACACAAAGCACATCAGTAAAATCTCCCCGTTGTGGAAAGGGTTCGACACCTGCTGTTTAAATGGCCCAATTTCTTATTTAGACGTTCACAGATTTTCAACATTTTGACTATCGCTGATGTCATATTTTGGGTAAAGTAAAAAATAAAGTTAAATATTTGGGAAGATGTTCCTAAAACTGAAAGTAACTACAATAAACAAAAATATAAACGCAACATGTAAAGTGTTGGATGTTTCATGAGCTGAAAAAAAAGATTGCAGAATTTTTTACATCCCTGTTAGGGATCATTACACAGGTGCACCTTGTGCTGGGGAGAATAAAAGGCCACTAAAATGTGCAGTTCTGTCACACAACACAATGCCACAGATCTCTCAAGTTTTGAGGGAGCGTGCAATTGGCATGCTGACTGCAGGAATATCCACTGGAGCTGTTACCAGATAATTGAATGTTAAATTCTCTACCAGAAGCCCCCTCCAAAGTTATTTTAGAGAATTTGGCAGTACATCCAACTGGCCTCACAACCACAGACCACATGTAACGACGCCAGCCCAGGACCTCCACATCGTCTGAGACCAGCCACCCGAGTTGTATTTCTCTTTGTAATGAAGCCCTTTTGTGGGGAAAAACTAATTCTGATTGCGGAGCCAGGCCCAGCCAATGGGTGGGCATATGCCCTCCAGGGCCCACCAATGGCTGCGCCCCTGCCCAGTTATGTAAAGTCCATAGATTAGGGCCTCATTTATTTATTTACAATCACTGACTGATAAACTGTAAATCGTTGTTTATATTTTGGTTCAGTATACACACACACAGTGCATTCGTTAAAAACTTCTCTAGGATAGGGGTCAGCATTTTCACGTTTGGATGAAAAGCATATCCAAATTCAACTGCCAGCTACTCATCCCCAGAAGATAAGATGTGCATATTATTAGTAGATTTGGATAGAAAACACTCTGAAGTTTCTAAAACAGTTTGAATCATGTCTGTGAGTATAACAGAACTTATTTAGCAGGCGAAAACCAGAGGACAAACCATTCAGATTTCTTTTTTTTGAAGTCACTCTCTTTTCAATAATTTTTCATTGGGAATCCAGATTTCTAAGGGACCTTCTTGCAGTTCCTACCGCTTCCACTGGATGTCAACAGTCTTTAGAAATTGGTTGAGGTTTTTCCTTTGTGTAATGAAGAAGTACAGCCATCTTGAAGGAGGGTCACTCGAAGTGTCCTGTTTGTTAGAAGCGCGTGACCAGAAAGCTAGCTACAGTTTGTTTTCCTCCTGTATTGAACACAGATCATCCCGTCTTCAATTTTATCCATTATTTACGTAAAAAAATACCTAAAGTTGTATTACAAAAGTAGTTTGAAATGTTTTGGCAAAGTTTACAGGTAACTTTTGAGATACTTTGTAGTCACGTTGCGCAAGTTGGAACCGGTGTTTTTATGGATCAAACGTGCCAAATAAATTGACATTTTGGATATATATCGACGGAATTAATCGAACAAAATGACCATTTGTGATGTTTATGGGACATATTGGAGTGCCAACAAAAGAAGCTCGTCAAAGGTAAGGCATGAATTATATTTATATTTCTGCGTTTTGTGTCACGCCTGCAGGGTTGAAATATGCTTCTCTCTCTTTGTTTACTATGGTGCTATCCTCATATAATAGCATCGTTTTGGTTTCGCCGAAAAGCGTATTTGAAATCTGACATGTTGGCTAGATTCACAACAAGTGTAGCTTTAATTTGGTATATTGCATGTGTGATTTAATGAAAGTTTGATATTTATAGTATTTTAGTTGAATTTGGCACTCTGCATTTTTACTGGCTTTTGGCCAGGTGGGAGGCTAGCGTCCCACATATCCCAGAGAGGTTTTAAGTATTCAGACCCCATCACCTTTTCCAAATTTTGTTACATTTCAGCAATATTCTAAAATTGATTCAATTGTTCCCCCCCCCTCGTCAATCTAAATTCAGCAAAAAAAAGAAACGTCCTCTCACTGTCAACTGCTTTTATTTTCAGTAAACTTAACATGTGTAAATATTTGTTGGAACATAACAACATTCAATAACAGACATAAACTGAACAAGTTCCACAGACATGTGACTAACTGAAATTGAATAATGTGTCCCTGAACAAAGTGGGGGGGTCAAAAGTAACAGTCAGTATCTGGTGTGGCCACCAGCTGCATTAAAGGAGGACTGTAGCATCTAATGATGAAACATGGAGTCTTAACCGGTTATGGCTGCAGCCCGGTGTCGGTACACTTATGACAACAGCCAGCTCAAGTGCACGGCGCGAAATTCAAAAGATATATTTTTTAAATATTTTACTTTCACACATTAACAAGTCCAATACAGCTAATGAAAGATACACATCTTGTGAATCCAGCCAACATGTCCGATTTTTTTAATGTTTTACAGCGAAAACACCACGTATATTTATGTTAGCTCACCCCCAATAGAAAAAAGCACAGACATTTTTCACAGCACAGGTAGCATGCACAAAACCAACCTAGAACCAACCAAACTAACCAAGAAACAACTTCATCAGATGACAGTCTTATAACATGTTATTCAATAAATCTATGTTTTGTTCGAAAATTTGCATATTTAGAGCTGAAATCAGTGGTTATACATTGTGCTAACGTAGCATCTTTTTCCCACAACGTCCGGATATTTTTCTAAAACTCACCTATTCTGACCAAATAACTATTCATAAACATGACTAAAAAATACATGTTGTATAGGAAACGATAGATATATTAGTTCTTAATGCAATCGCCGTGTTAGAATTCTAAAAATAACTTCATTACGACATAAGGCTTACGTTATAGCCAGAGAGTGCCCAAAACCTGGGCGCAAAACTAATAGTTCACAAGTTCGACAGATATATGAAATAGCATCATAAAATGGGTCCTACTTTTGATGAGCTTCCATCAGAATGTTGTACAAGGGGTCCTTTGTCCAGAACAATCGTTGTTTGGTTTTAGAACGTCCTTTTTCCCTCTTGAATTAGCAAGCACACTAGCCAAGTGGCGCGAAGCTCTCCTTCCTGAACAAAGGCACACAACGCAACACGCCTAACGTCCCGAATAAATTTCAATAATCTAATAAAACTATATTGAAAAATCATACTTTACGATGATAGTCACATTTATCAAATAAAATCAGCCGGAGATATTAGTCGTCTTTAACGACAGCTTTTCAGAAGGCAATCCCAGGTCCCTCCGCGCGCGCTCCAGAAAACAGGAAATGGGTGACACGTCATGACAAGAGGATTTGTTCCACCTCAGACCAAGATAAACACTCAATTTCTTATCTCACTTCCTCTTGACATCTAGTGGAAGGTGTATGACGTGCATGTAAACTAATACACATCATGCCCATTTATAGGCAGGCCCTTGAACAGAGCCTCGTTTTCAGACTTTCCACTTCCTGGTCAGGAAGTTTGCTGCCAAAAGAGTTCTGTTTTACTCACAGATATAATTCAAACGGTTTTAGAAACTAGAGAGTGTTTTCTATCCAATAGTAATAATAATATGCATATTGTACGAGCAAGAATTGAGTACGAGGCCGTTTGAAATGGGCACCTTTTATCAGAGCTACTCAATACTGCCCCTGCAGCCATAAGAAGTTAAAGGAGGCCTGTAGCTTCTAATGATGAATTACTATGGAGTCTGATGCTTTAAAGGAGAAGTTTACCCAAAATCCAGAAACTCATAAGTGATTCCATACATTGAAACTAGTCCAGTGGAGTTTGCCCTCTCCCTCTCTCTCTCCCTGTAGTGCTGTACTGAAACAGCTGCAAAACGTGACTCATGACGTTGCTGGATGCGGGCCTCGCTCTGCTGCTTTGCCAGTTCATTTGTTATTTTATTACAGCTATGGCCTTTGTCTTTCACCTGGAGTTGTTCATTTATGTCTGAGAAAAAAACACTTTTCAACATAAAACATATACAAAATAAACTCAGCCAAAAAAATTACGGGTCTTTTTCAGGACCCTGTCTTTCAAAGAATATTCGTAAAAATCCAAATAACGTCACAGATGTTCATTGTAAAGGGTTGAAACACTGTTTCCCATGCTTGTTCAATGAACCATGAACAATTAATGAACATGCACCTGTGGAACGGTTGTTAAGACACAAACAGCCTACAGACGGTAGGCTATTAATAACTTCTTGTCAATAGGGAGCGCTGTTTTCACTTTGGAAAACATCGTGCCGAAATTAAACGGCCTCGTACTCTGATCTAGATCATACAATATTCATATTATTATTACTATTGGATAGAAAACACTCAGAAGTTTCTAAAACGGTTTGAATTATATCTGTGAGTAAAACAGAACTCATTTGGCAGCAAACCTCCATACAGGAAGTGAAAAATCTGAAAACGAGACTGTTTCAGGGCCTGCTTTTATTTATCGATATGTATGCACTTCATACGCCTTCCACTAGATGTCAACAGGCAGTGGAAGGTTGAATGGGGTGTCTAGCTTGATCTGAGACCGAATGAGAGCTTTTGGAGTGACAGGTCCGGTATTTTGTCACGTTTCCACCGCGCGCGGGGGATCTCGACATTGTCTTCAGAAAAGCGTTCGGTATACACGGCGAATATCTCCGGCTCGGATTTTATTTGATACATATGATAAAAACATCATAAAGTAGGATTTTTCAACCGCCTTTGATCAGTTTATTCAACGTTTATTGGAATTTTCCGTTCTTTGCGCCAAGAGATGATGGGAACGTTCGCGCCACATGGCTAGCCAAGGTTGCTAATTCGACAGAAGAAAAGGACATTCTAAAACCAAACAACGATTTATTCGGGACCAAGGACTCCTTGCACAACATTCTGATGGAAGCTCAGCAAAAGTAAGACAACATTTATGATGTTATTTCGTATCTCTGTGTAAAATGTTGACTCCTATTCTCCGCCGTGTTGGTGAGCGCTGTCTCACAATAACGCAAGCTGTATGTTATGGTAAAGTTATTTTTAAAAATCTAACACAGCGGTTGCATTAAGAACCAGTGTATCTTTCATTTGCCATACAACAAGTATTTTTATGTAAAGTTTATGATGAGTTCTTTAATCAGATTAGGTGAGTGTCCAAAATATCTCCGGAGATTCTGGTGAATCGTTGCTACGTATTCAAAATGTATAACCAGGATTTGTAGCTATAAATATGCACATTTTCGAACAAAACATAAATGTATTGTATAACATGATGTTATAAAACTGTCATCTGATGAAGTTGTCCAAAGGTTAGTGATACATTTTATATCTATTGCTGGTTTTTGCGAAAGCTACCTTTGCGGTGAATAAATGCCTTTGTGTGTTTGGCTATTGTGGTAAGCTAATATAATTCTATATTGTGTTTTCGCTGTAAAACACTTTTAAAAAAATCAGAAATATTGGCTGGATTCACAAGATGTTTATCTTTCATTTGCTGTACACCATGTATTTTTCATAAATGTTTTATGATGAGTATTTATGTATTTCACGTTGCTCTCTGTAATTATTCTGGCTGCTTTGCTGCTATTTTTGATGGTGGCTGCAATGTAAAACTATGATTTATACCTCAAATATGCACATTTTCGAACAAAACATAAATGTATTGTATAACATGATGTTATAAGACTGTCATCTGATGAAGTTGTTCAAGGTTAGTGATTAATTTTATCGGTTTTGTGAAAGCTACCTATGCGGTGGAAACATGGTGAAAATATGCGGTTGTGTGTTTGGCTATTGTGGTTAGCTAATAGAAATACATATTGTGTTTTCGCTGTAAAACATTTTAAAAATCGGAAATGATGGCTGGATTCACAAGATGTTTATCTTTCCTTTGCTGTATTGGACTTGTGATTTCATGAAAATTATATTATATGATATCCCTGTCCCGTTAGGCTAGGCTATTTTTGATGAGGAGGATCCCGGATCCGGGAGGGTGATGAAGTAGAGGTTATTAAGGTTACAGTTATGAAAACTTAGGACCCTAAAGAGGCCTTTCTACTGACTCTGAAAAACACCAAAAGAAAGATGCCCAGGGTCCCTGCTCATCTGCGTGAACGTGCCTTAGGCATGCTGCAAGGAGGCATGAGGACTGCAGATGTGGCCAGGGCAATAAATTGCAATGTCCGTATTGTGAGACGCCTAAGACAGCGCTACAGGGAGACAGGACGGACAGCGTATCGTCCTCGCAGTGGCAGACCACGTGTAACAACACCCGCACAGGATCGGTACATCCGAACATCACACCTACAGGTACAGGATGGCAACAACAACTGCCCAAGTTACACCAGGAACGCACAATCCCTCCATTGGTGCTCAGACTAGAGGTCGACCGATTATGATTTTTCAACGCCGATTATTTTAATTTTATTTGTAATAATGAAAATTACAACAATACTGAATGAACACTTATTTTAACTTAATATAATACATCAATAAAATCAATAAATAATGAAACGTGTTCAATTTGGTTTAAATTATGCAAAAACAGTGTTGGAGAAGAAAGTAAAAGTGCAATATGTGCTATGTAAGAAAGCTAACGTTTCAGTTCCTTGCTCAGAACATGAGAACATATGAAAGCTGGTGATTCCTTTTAACATGAGTCTTCAATATTCCCAGGTAAGAAGTTTTAGGTTGTAGTTATTATAGGAATTATAGGACTATTTCCCTCTATACCATTTGTATTTCATTAACCTTTGACTATTGGATGTTCTTATAGGCACTTTAGTATTGCAAGTGTAACAGTATAGCTTCCGTCCCTCTCCTCGCTCCTCCCTGGGCTCGAACCAGCAACACAACGACAACAGCCACCATCGAAGCAGCGCTACCCATGCAGAGCAAGGGGAACAACTACTAGAAGGCTCAGAGCGAGTGACGTTTGAAACGCTCTTAGCGCGCGCTAACTAGCTAGCCATTTCTCTTCGGTTACACCAGCCTAATCTCGGGAGTTGATAGGCTTGAAGTCATAAACAGCGCAATGCTTGACGCACAACAAAGAGCAGCTGGCAAAACGCACGAAAGTGCTTTTTGAATGAATGTTTACGCGCCTGCTTCTGCCTACCAACGTTCAGTCAGAAACTTAGATACTTGTATGCTTGTATGCTCAGTCAGATTATATGCAACGCAGGACACGCTAGATAATACCTAGTAATATCATCAACCATGTGTAGTTAACTAGTGGTTATGATTGATTGTTTTTTATAAGATAAGTTTGATGCTAGCTAGCAACTTACCTTGGCTTACTGCATTTACGTAACAGGCAGTCTCCTTGTGGAGTGGAATGAGATAGAGGCAGGTCGTTATTGCGTTGGACTAGTTAACTGTAATGTTGCATGATTGAAACCCCGGGCTGACAAGGTGAAAATCTGTCGTTCTGCCCCTGAACAAGGCAGTTAACTCACCGTTCCTAGGCCGTCATTGAAAATAAGAATGTGTTCTTAACTGATTTGCCTAGTTAATTAAAGGTAGCAACAAAAAAAAAAATGGGCAAATCGGCGCCCAAAAATACAGATTTACGATTATGAAAACTTGAAATCGGCCCTAATTAATCGGCCATTCCGATTAATTGGTCGACCTCTAGCTCAGACTGTCCGCAATTGAATGAGAGAGGCTGGACTAAGGGCTTGTAGGCCTGTTGAAAGGCAGGTCCTCACCAGACATCACCGGCAACAACGTTGCCTCTGGGCACAAACCCACCGTCATTGGACCAGACAGGACTGGCAAAAAGTGCTTTTCACTAACAAGTCACGGTTCTGTCTCTAGGGGTGATGGTCGGATTCACGTTTATCGTCGGATTCACGTTTATCGTCGAAGGAATGAGCGTTACACCGAGGCCTGCACTTTGGAGCGGGATCGATTTGTAGGTGGAGGGGCCGTCATGGTCTGGGGCGGTGTGTCACAGCATCATCAGACTGAGCTTGTTGTCATTGCAGTCAATCTCAACGGTTTGCGTTACAGAGAAGACATCCTCCTCCCTCATGTGGTACCCTTCCTGCAGGCTCATCCTGACATGACCCTCCAGCATGACAATGCCACCAGCCATACTGCTCCTTCTGTGCATGATTTCCTGCAAGACAGGAATGTTAGTGTTCTGCCATGGCCAGCGAAGAGCCCGGATCTCAATCCCATTGCGCACGTCTGGGACCTGTTGGATCGGAGGGTGAGAGCTAGGGCCATTCCCCCCAGAAATGTCCGGGAACTTGCAGGTGCCTTGGTGGAAGAGTGGGGTAACATCTCACAGCAAGTACTGTCAAATCTGGTGCAGTCCATGAGGAGGAGATGCACTGCAGTACTTAAACTGTTTGGGATAAGGGGGCAGCATTTTCACATTCGGATGAAAAGCGTGCCCAGAGTAAACTTCCTGCTACTCAGGCCCAGAAGCTAATATATGCATATTATTAGTAGTATTGGATAGAAAACACTCTGAAGTTTCTAAAACTGTTTGAATTATGTCTGTGAGTATAACAGAACTCATATGGCAGGCAAATACCTGAGGAAAATCCAACCCGGAAGTGGGAAATCTGAGGTTTGTAGTTTTCAACTCATTGCCTATCGAATGTACAGTGTCTATGGGGTCATATTGCACTTCCTAAGGCTTCCACTAGATGTCAACAGTCTTAGAACATTGTTTGAGGCTTCTACTGTGAAGGAGGGGGGAATGAGAGCTGTTTCAACCAGAGGTCTGCTAGAGTGGCATGAGCTGATCACGCGCCTACACGTGAGAGCGACCTGCGTTCCATTGCAATTCTAAAGACAAAGGAATTGTCTGGTTGGAACATTATTGAAGATTTATGTTAAAAACATCCTAAAGATTGATTCTATACATAGTTTGACATGTTTCTACGAACTGTAATATACATTTTTGAACTTTTCATCGGAACTTTCGCCTGGACTTGCCCGCGCCTGGATTCACAAGATGTTTATCTTTCATTTGCTGTATTGGACTTGTTAATGTGTGAAAGTTAAATATTTCTCAAAAATATTTTTTGAATTTCGCGCGCTGCCTTTTCAGTGGAATGTGGCAGGAGTTCTGCTAGCGGAACCCCGGAGCTAGACAGGTTAAGGAGAAGTATATCTATAATTCTGTGCATAATACTTGTATCTTTTATCAACTTTTATAAGTTTATTATGAGTATTTTAAATTGATGTGCCTCTGAAAATTTGCCGGATGTTTTCGATGCACAACATTACTGACCATAAAGCGCCAATGTAAACTGAGATTTTTGGATATAAATATGAACTTTATCAAACAAAACATACATATATTGTGTAACATGAAGTCCTATAAGTGCCATCTGATGAAGATCATCAAAGGTTAGTGATAAATTTAATTTAATCTATATTTCTGCTTTTTGTGACTCCTCTCTTTGGCTGGAAAATGGCTGTGTGTGTTTTTGTGACTAGGCTCTGACCTAACATAATTATATGGTGTGCTTTCGCTGTAAAGCTTTTTTGAAATCGGACACGATGGGTAGATTAACAAGAAGTTAAGCTTTAATTTGGTGTATTGCACTTGTGAATGCATCAAAGTTACATATTTCAAAAAAAAAAAATAGAATTTCGCGCTCTGCCTTTTCAGCAGAATGTTGTCGAGGGGTTCCACTAGCCATAAGAAGTTTTAAGACTCCATAATGTTTCATCATTAGATGCTACAGTCCTCCTTCAAGACTCCATAATGTTTCATCATTAGATGCTACAGTCCTCCTTTAAGACTCCATAATGTTTCATCATTAGATGCTACAGTCCTCCTTTAAGACTCCATAATGTTTCATCATTAGATGCTACAGTCCTCCTCTAAGACTCCATAATGTTTCATCATTAGATGCTACAGGCTACAAATCAACAATGGGTGTCATATGAATCTTTACCACTTGCTCTGTAATATGAGTAGTATTCGGATTTCATTCAAACATTTCTTACATGAATATTGAAAATATAAATGTTGATTTTTGTATATATTGTTGAATATAATATACTGTAAGGGTATATCAGTTCCAGGATCTCTGCTAGTGTTAAAGTTATGGGCCATTTTATACAGAGAAATTGTGGCGAAATCCTGCATGGAGCCTTCACCATGCGCTGTCACTTTAAGAGCTTTAGATCTTCTTTAGAAAGAGTTTCATGCTGGTTTTTGGAAAAATGAGCCAGAAATTTTAGCTTTTCTAGGTGGCTCCCATTTTGGCTGTATTGTTTCCAAGCGCGTGGAAGAGAGCGCATTCTTTGGTATTTTTCTCCGGTAAAGACAATAACGGTTCTCCGTCTTAAATTTTATTGTTTATTTACGTATTAGGGTACCTAAGGTTTGATTATAAACGTTGTTTTATAAACGTTGTTTGGAAAAGTTCATTAGTAACGTTTGGGATTCATTTTGTATGCATTTTGATGGAGGGAAACTGGGTGGATTATTGACTGAAGCGCGCCAGCTAAACTGAGTTTTTATGGATATAAAGAAGGACATTATCGAACAAAAGGACCATTTGTGATGTATCTGGGACCTTTTGGAGTACCAACAGAAGAAGATCAAAGGTAAGGCATTTATTATATCGCCATTTCTGACTTTCGTGGCGCACCTGCCTGGTTGAAATATGTTTTTCATGCTTTTGTACGCGGGGTGCTGGCCTCAGATAATCGCATGGTGTGCTTTCGCCTTACAGCCTTTTTGATATCGGACACAGCGGCTGGATTAACAAGAAGTTAAGCTTTATTTTGATGTATTACACTTGTGATTTTATAAAAGTTAAATATTTATAATTCTGTAGTTTGAATTTTGCGCTCTGCAATTTCACCGGATGTTGGCCAGGTGGGACGCTACCGTCCAGACACAGACTTCTGTCCATAAGAAGTTAGAGGGAGTTTGCGTGAGAGCTCATGTTTATTGTCGTTTAAATTGTATTGATTTTTTGTGGGACTGTTTACATTTTAAGGCCTTTGTTGTCTATGAACACACCCACCCACACACCCATGCATACCCCCCTGCACTCCACCACTGGGAGGTAATACAGATTATTGCAAATCCTCTAATGTTGATGATTGGGTTCTTTCTTGCGAATTGTTTCTATGAAGTTGCCATTAAATTGCTCTGCCATTATTATTGTATGAGGTATTATTGGTTGGGTTACCCCTGGGCTGTGACGGGCGTTTTATATGGTGGGTCTTATGTTCTCTCCCCACTGGCTATCTGGCCAACAGGCTCCACTCTAGTCTCCACTGGCTATCTGGCCAACAGGCTCCACTCTATTCAGTATCTTCTGCTGATGTGTGCCTGGTAGCACTACTCTACTCTTTTCCTTTCAGCAGGTTAATACCTGCCTGGCGCCCCAACAAAATCTTTATCTTTACGCTCCTCTAACAATACAGCTACAGAATTAGTATAGTAGGCCAATGTAACTTAAGGTTACCTGAAATATTTAGGACTAACTTATTCCTTGCCACCCATTCTGAAACTAACTTCAGCTCTTTGTCAAGTGTTGCTGTCATTTCAGTTGCTGTGGTAGCTGACGTGTATAGTGTTGAGTCATCCTCATTCCTAGACACACTGGCTTTACCCAAAGGCATGTCGTTAGTAAAAATTGAAAAAAGTAAGGTGCCTAGACAGCTGCCCTGGGGAATTCCCGATTATACCTTGATTCTGTTGTACTGGCTTTCATTCTGGAACACCCTCTGTGTTCTGTTAGACAGGTAGCTTTTTATCCACAATATAGCAGGGGGTGTAAAGCCATAACAAGTTTTTCCAGCAGAAGGCTATGATCGCATTGTATCTGGTCAAACAATTTTTTCAAAAAGTATAATGGTTGGTAACGGGCTGATTGGTCAGCAATTTCAGCCAGTAAAGGGTGCTTTACTAATCTTAGGTAGCGGAAAGACTTGCCTCCCTCCAGGCCTGAGGGAACACACTTTCTAGTAGGCTTAAATTGAAGATATGGCAAATTGGAGTGGCAATATCATCCACTATTATCCTCAATCATTTTCTATCCACGTTGTCAGACCCCGGTGACTTGTCATTGTTGATAGACAATTGTTTCACCTCTTCCACACTTACTTCACAGATTCAAAATTACAATGCTTGTCTTTCATAATTTGGTCCAATATACTTGGATGTGTAGTGTCAGCGTTTGTTGCTGGCATGTCATGCCTAAGTTTGCTAATCTTGCCAATTAAAAAATAATTCAAGTAGTTGGCATGAATGAGCCATCTGATTCAATGAATGATGGAGCAGAGTTAGCCTTTTTGCCCAAAATTTCATTGAAGATGCTGAAAAGCTTTTTACAATCATTCTTTGTCATTTATCTTGGTTTTATAGTGTAGTAGTTATTTTTATTCAGTTTAGTCACATGATTTCTCAATTTGCAATAAGTTTGCCAATCAGTTGTACAGCCAGACTTATTTGCCATCTCTTTTTTTGCCTCCCTCGAAACCAGGTATTCCCAAACTGGGGTACGCCAAATAAAAATGTGATTCACATTATCAAACAGTCCATTTATATTTTCCAACGGGGCTATACATTTGGGTGAGGTTTTTTTCTCACCTGAGTAGCCTCATTTCCCTGCCAAAAATTAAATTAAACCATCTAGTGTTCAGCGAAATAACAACACAATGTCAAATACAGGTAGCCTAATCAAATACTTAACATCCAATCACATTAACCGTTACTCTCTCGTGGGAATTCCACTAACGGTCCATATGTAGCCAAACGTAGCTGCTGCTGATGTTGGTATCTGTACTGATGGAGCAAATGCCATGACAGGGAAACATAGTGGAGTGGTAACGCGCGTGCAAGCAGTTGCTCCCGACGCCACTTGGGTACACTGCAGCATCCACCGAGAGGCTCTTGCTGCCAAGGGAATACCTGACTGCTTGAAAGACGTTTTGGACACTACAGTGAAAATGGTTAACTGAACTCCCGTGTATTTTCTGCAAGATGCAATGATATGGGCAGCGACCATGTAACGCTTTTACAAAATACAGAAGCGCGCTGGTTATCAAGGGCGCAAAGTATTGACACATTTTAAATGCCAGAATTTTATGTAATTATGACATAACATCGAAGGTTGTGCAATGTAACAGGAATATTTAGACTCATGGATGCCACCCGTTAGATAAAATACGGAACGGAATAAACGTTTTGTTTTCGAGGTGATAGTTTCCGGATTAGTCAAAGGTATATGGTTTAGAGAGAAATAGTCAACACGTTATAATTCCTGAACTTGAAAGGGGTTCTATCGTTATTTTACCGTTCATGTCTTCCATAGAAAATGTCTTGATCTACTTCAAATAAGGTCTGTGTTTCGTGGAGGAGCAGACTGACAGGGGACCATGCAGACAAGCTCTGCTATCTGCACTACAACCTAAAATTTAACTGGGAATATTGAAGACCCATGAAAGCTGGTGGTTCGTTTTAACAAATGTTTTCATGTTATTTGAGACTAAATTGATTTTATTTATGTATTATATTAATTTAAAATAAAAGTGTTCATTGTTCATTCAGTATTGTTGCAATTGTCAATATTACAAAAATGTGTGTGTGTATGATATACACTGCTCAAAAAAATAAAGGGAACACTAAAATAACACATCCTAGATCTGAATGAATGAAATATTCTTATTAAATACTTTTTTCTTTACATAGTTGAATGTGCTGACAACAAAGTCACACAAAAATTATCAATGGAAATCAAATTTATCAACCCATGGAGGTTGTTGGGTGCAAAATGATCTCCAGCAGGCCACAAATGTGCATGTGTCTGCTCAAACGGTCAGAAACAGACTCCATGAGGGTGGTATGAGGGCCCGACGTCCACAGGTGGGGGTTGTGCTTACAGCCCAACACCGTGCAGGACGTTTGGCATTTGCCAGAGAACACCAAGATTGGCAAATTCGCCACTGGCGCCCTGTGCTCTTCACAGATGAAAGCAGGTTCACACTGAGCACATGTGACAGACGTGACAGAGTCTGGAGACGCCGTGGAGAACGTTCTGCTGCCTGCAACATCCTCCAGCATGACCGGTTTGGCGGTGGGTCAGTCATGGTGTGGGGTGGCATTTCTTTGTGGGGCCGCACAGCCCTCCATGTAGCCTGAAATAGCCTGACTGCCATTAGGTACCGAGATGAGATCCTCAGACCCCTTGTGAGACCATATGCTGACACATGCACATTTGTGGCCTGCTGGAGGTCATTTTGCAGGGCTCTGGCAGTGCTCCTCCTTGCACAAAGGCGGAGGTAGCGGTCCTGCTGCTGGGTTGTTGCCCTCCTACGGCCTCCTCCACGTCTCCTGATGTACTGGCCTGTCTCCTGGTAGCGCCTCCATTGTGTTGTTTAAGTGTTCCCTTTATTTTTTTGAGCAGTGTATATATATATATATATTTTTTTTTTTTAAATCGGCCGATTAATCAGTATCGGCTTTTTTTGTCCTCCAATAATCGGTATCGGCGTTGAAAAATCATAATCGGTCAACCTCTAATAGGAAGAGCTGGGTTTTGACAAACTCACACTCATTCTTATGTTTAATAAATGTATCGTATAGTGTGTGTGTGTGACCGGCTTACAATCATGGCAAAATACAACACTTGAGAGTGCGCTGACCCTGGTGCTAGAGGGGGTACAGCTGGAGGTTGAATGTTTGAAGGGGTATCGGACTATAAAACGTTTGGGAACCACTGCATATACACCATACCATTTTTCTATTCCTCATCAATCCACGTGGATTCAACAGTTTTTACAGTCATTTTCTTATCGGGTGCATGCTTATTAGTAACTGGGATAAGCAATTTCATAAATGTGTCAAGGGCAGCGTCTGGTTGCTCATCATTACACACCACGGACCAACAAATATTATTTACATCAAAAACATAGGAATCACTACAAAACGTATTGTATGACCTCTTTTACACAATATTAGGCCCAGCCTTTGGAACTTTGGTTTTCCTAGATATGGCTACTATATTGTGATCACTACATCTGATGGATCTGGAAACTGCTTTAAAACACATTTCTGCAGCATTAGTAAAGATATGATCAAAATATGTTGATGATTTAATTTCTGTACTGTTTGTAACTACCCTGGTAGGTTGATTGATAACCTTAACAAGGTTGACGGCACTGGTTACAGTTTGAAGCTTTCTCTTGAGTGGGCAGCCTGATCACAGCTTTCCTCCAGTATTAGTTAATTAATTAACAGTGTCTTGAGTTTAGTTTTCCTGTTCAACAGTCTTGTAAAGATAGGGGGGTTGACTGGGACAGACAATGTAACATCCATAATATTTTGAGAAAATGTTTTTGAAAAACGAGCACCTTACATTGGATCATCTTAGAACTTTCTCTCTAAAGCTAACTTTCATCAAGGTTTTATATGGTCTATTGGTTTCTCTCTTTTAATTGGCAGAATCCTTTTTCAGTGTTATGATATTCATAACATCCATATCCACCAGTCCATCTTCCTGTCAACTAACAGAACTCTGCTGGTTGTCCTGGTAACAGATACCAGTGGGCAGATCTACTGTATTTGTTCAAACTAAACTACAGCACTTACTTTGATGTGTCAAATCTGATCCTTTCTTCTCTCCTCCTCCTCTCACAGTTCCACTCAGCCCCGTTGTTTTCCTGCAGTCCACCAGCAGCACAGACAACCTCTTCATACCCAGCAGTAAGGTGCTACCGGGAGAGGCACGAAATGGGGACTCCAGGAGGGAGGAAGGGCTAGCGTTGTCCTGGTAACCATAAAGAGGGGACACAGAAACATCATTATGGATGCTGATGTCACTGTTGTTATGAAGTGCTATACAGAAACCCAGCCCAGACCCCGATAGAGCAAGCTGTATGCTAGACCAGACCAAGCTGTACCATCTGGTGTTCTGATCTGGAGAGACTCTTCTCTGCCTCCTCAGCATCAGGATGTTGTTGATGCTCCCCAGAGGATCCACGATAGTCATGTCTCTCTCCTGTGTTAACGAGAACATCAAACCGATTGTAAACTTATGATCTTCTATTGCAATCATAGGGTCTAACAAGAGGCATGAATATGTCTAAAAAGGGCCTAAAATGGCCACTTCATCATGATTTTATAAAATAATGTTTGTGTTGAAAATGTGAAAGGGTAGTTTCACGAAATGGGTGCCTTTTGTGTCCCTTTGATATTTAATGTACAAAATATGCAACAATATTGAATTTGAAAAGCCTGCTATATTAGATGAGGTGCACTTTAATGTCGACCACATGGAGAATTCGATTAATCTCATTTAAAAGTCCCAAAAATATATGTACCAACAGCAGATGGCCCCTGAAACAATTCCTACAGTACAGAACAACATATTCAAGTGTAGAACTTCAGTAGAATGCCCCTTTAAAACCACACATTAGTTCAACAACAGTTTGTGCCCCTGTTTAAGACAGTACTCACTGGTGATAATCAGATATTCTGTCTCCTCCTCTTTCACTCCCAAAACGTCTTCCTCCTTCACCTTTATTGAGATAGCATCCTCTTCCTCTCTAAAAGTTTCTATCTCTTCTTTCACTGTAACAGCCTCCTCTTCTTTCACTGTAACAGCCTCCTCTCCTTTCACTATAACAGCCTCCTCTTCTTTCACTGTAACAGCCTCCTCTTCTTTCACTGTAACAACCTCCTCTTCTTTCACTATAACACCCTCATCTTCCACGACATTGTTCAGTCCCAGAGCTTCTTTCTCCATACAGCAGACCCCCTCTTCTTTAGCAGGGGAGGAGTAGTTTAGTGAGGTCATGGTCGGGGATGTTAGCTAGTTAGTTAGCATTAGCGACTAGCCTAACGCTAGGCTCAGTATCAATCTTAAACAAGTTTGCAAATTGAACAAGCAAATTAGGCTAAAGGTCATCAGTTGATAAATCAACAGAAATGTGTTTAAAACACTGAGATTAGCTAATGTACACAAACACGGTGTAACGCGTCAATCTATCGGTTTTATGTTGGTTAGCAAGCTACCGAGGCGGTTGAAAGAGTAGCCGCGTTGTTGTTCCTGAAGAAGCGTCCCGTCCAGTCCATTATACGTCACCGCAAGAAGCATCACCTGAAAGACGCACATCGCCATCTGCTGGCTGGAGTGGGTAACGCAGTTTGGAAACAATAGTTATTACACTTTTGTATTGGAAAGAACGTCATAATAATTTATCAATAAGCTGATATATTTTCTCTCATGTCTTACAAATAATACGTTCCTGTACACAGACGTAGAAGCTTAATATGAATATGTAGATGATGAATAAATACATCTATGAATAGGTAATGTGTTAATACAGATTTGCTCTGTTTATTTTCACATTCGTTTTTATCTAGATGTGACGGTACTTTTACCTTAAAGTCACGCTCTATACAATACAAATCATACTGTAAACAATAGAGCAAATGCATCACATGTAAATAGCACTTGATTATCTGTGGTGCTTTACACTGAGTCTACAAAACATTAAGAACACCTGCTCCTTCCATGACTTAGACTGATCAGGTGAATCCAGGCTAAAGCTATGATCCCTTATTAATGTCACTAGTTAAATCCACTTCAATCAGTGTAGATGAAGGGGGGAATCAGGTTAAATAAGGAATTTTAAGCCTTGAGACATGAGACATGGATTGTGCATGTGTGCCATTCAGAGGGTGAATGGGGAAGACAACATATTTAAGTGTCTTTGAACGGGGTATGGTAGTACGTGCCAGGCTCATCGGTTTGTGTCAAGAACTGCAAAGTTGCTGGGTTTTCCAGCTCAACAGTTTCCCAAGAATGGCCCACCATCCAAACAGTGGCGGTCAGTGCCGTTTAAGATGAGGCAGGACGATTTGTTTATTCATGGCCTTATTTCTATTACAGCATATTAGATGACTGTCATTCATATTCCATTCACCCTGTTCAATGTAACAGCGATAGGTTTAGACTACTAGATGATACTAACATTTCCCCTATACCCATCATGAGGTTGCTACAACCTAGCCTATGAATGAAAGTTTAGAATGTAGGTGCACACTGGTCGAGAGAAACATTTGAGGTGACAGACAGTGACACATGGACAGACACATTCAATACTGCCTTGCACCCTCTCGCCTGCATCTAGCTGAAATAGAGATTCTATTGGACAAATTCAGGTATGTTTATCCTGGTTTTGTTCCGTTTAAGAAACGTTTGTCAACAGAATCGGCTGAATGAATTCACCCCTGATGACGCGTAAACACAGTTCACTTTCACAACTGCCACGTTGTATTTCCTCTCACGTCAATTCGCTCTCCTTATCCCTTCGCTTGTGGACGTCAATGCACAACACATCAGCTGTAGGTGACCAGGAGAAAAACCTTTCCAAACCAAACCATTTCATAACTGCTACACACAGCATCGTTGTCACCATATTAGCTAAAGTAACGTCATAGTCAACACTGCTAATATAACTAACGTGTTAGTAAACCTGCTACAATCATGACAGAGCTCCTCTGTGGAGATGCTACATGTTTCATCATTAGATGCTACAGTCCTCCAACAATGAGTGTCATATGAAGCTTTACCACCTGTTCTGTAATAGGAGTAGTATTTTTCCTCGACTCACCTGTGTCCCCGCACATTGACTCTGTACCAGTGCCTCCTGTATATAGCCTCCACATTGACTCTGTACCGGTACCTCCTGTATACAGCCTCCACATTGACTCTGTACCGGTAATACCTGTATACAGCCTCCACATTGACTCTGTACCGGTACCCCCTGTATATAGCCTCCACATTGACTCTGTACCGGTACCTCCTGTATACAGCCTCCACATTGACTCTGTACCGGTAATACCTGTATATAGCCTCCACATTGACTCTGTACCAGTAATACCTGTATACAGCCTCCACATTGACTCTGTACCAGTAATACCTGTATATAGCCTCCACATTGACTTTGTACCAGTAATACCTGTATACAGCCTCCACATTGACCCTGTATCGGTAATACCTGTATACAGCCTCCACATTGACTCTGTATTGGGAACGTCGCTGCACAGCTATTTTCAGGTTTCTCCAGAGATAATCGATCAGGTTCAAGTCCGGGCTCTGTCTGGGCCACTCAAGGACATTCTGAGACTTGTCCTGAAGCCACTCCTGCGTTATCTTGGCTGTGTGCTTAGGGTCGTTGTCCTGTTGGAAGGTGAACCTTCGCTCCAGTCTGAGGTCCTGAGCGATCTGGAGCAGGTTTTCATCAAAGATCTCTCTGCACTTTGCTCTGTTCATCTTTCCCTCGATCCTGACTAGTCTCCCAGTCTCTGCCGCTGAAAAACATCCTCACAGCATGATTCTGCAATCACCATGCTTCACCGTAGGGAGGGTGCCAGGTTTCCTCCAGACGTCACGCTTGGCATTCAGGCCATTGTTCAATCTTGATTTCATCAGACCAGAGAATCTTGTTTCTCATGGTATGAGAATCTTTTGGTTGCCTTTTGGCAAACTCTAAGTGATCTGTCATGTGCCTTTAACTGAGGAGTGGCTTCCGTCTGGCCACTCTACCATAAAGGCCAGACTGGCAGAGTGCTGCAGAGGTGGTTGTCCTTCTGGAAGGTTCTCCCATCTCCACAGAGATGACCAGCCTTTCAAAGCACTTCGTGGCTACATACGTGAGTGCTATGGGTCGGTAGTCATTTAGGTAGGTTACCTTGTTGTTCTTGGGCACAGGGACTATGGTGGTCTGCTTGAAACATGTTGGTATTACAGACTCAGACAGGGAGAGGTTGAACATGTCAGTGAAGACACTTGCCAGTTGGTCAGCGCATGCTCGGAGTACACGTCCTGGTAATCCGTCTGGCCCTGCGTTGTGATCTGAGGACCCATGCCAAACCTTTTCAGTCTCCTGAGGGGGAATAGGTTTTGTCGTGCCCTCTTTATATAGCCAAATTATTTTTCACTCAGGAAGCCCTGGTAAACAGTGGTTGTAGTGCACTGCAGCCACCACCAGGCCTGGAGTCCATTTTGATTTTGTTGATAGCGAGCTGTGTTAGCTAGCTGTGCGGCTAAAGACGTAGCAGCTAGCTGGCTACTGATCAACCTATTGTGTGTATTAAACATTCATATGGGACTGTAGCAGCTCGCTAACTGGCTACTGATCAACCTATTGTGTGTTTTGAACATTCATATTGGACAGACTTACCTATAGAGTAGCACCACCACCCATCAGCCCATTCTCTTCTTGATGTCAAAGCTGCAGTGTATTGTTGCTATAGGAGTTTTTGATTAATAATCATAATCATTTCAAGCCACACTGAGATGTCGCCATACTATTCTTTTAAAGCCCCACGATGTAAGACATAAATCATCAGAGTGGGCCTCCAACTTAAATGTAAACAATGGAGCAAATGCATCACATGTGAATTTCACTTGATTATCAGAGGGATGTATTATGACATCATATAGAACTACTCAGACATTCCAAATATCACTTGATTATCAGAGGAGTGTATTATGACATCAGATAGAACTACTCAGACATTCCAAATATCACTTGATTATCAGAGGAGTGTATTATGACATCAGATAGAACTACTCAGACATTCCAAATCAGGCTTCATCCATATCATGAAGGTGGATATTGATCCAACCATTTCAAAAGTAATCACCGGGCTGATGGAAACAGGATATGCCTGTACACTTTTATAAATGCCGACAGACGATTTATTATTTCGTTTGACATGGTTGGGTCTTTTTGTCTCAGTAAAAATGTATAAACGAGAAATGGCGGCATTAATCCTTTATGCGCAAATATTGATTTAGTAACGATCATATCTTAGTTAACTTGGAGTCACGTGATGATATGTTGTGTGGTCCTCCCTCTACGATTTGGGAACACATGCAGTTTATTAGGCTACAGATGAAATAAGTTATGAACTTCACAGGGTGGTGAAACTACATGTGATGAGCTTGATGCTCCTTTCCAATACATTTTGTTGGTCTTATTCTGGTGACATGATGATCGATGCTTGGTTGCCATTTGACAAATAAAATAATATCTCTCTTATCCATAATAATCTCATCATGTAGGTAGCCTACCAGCACTGTATCTGTGAGCTGTTGGCTACAGTGCACTGGACAAGAGCACGTTTGCTATATAACTCAACGGTTTTTCAAAACCATCAGTAGAGTTGAAAATGCATTTTTAATTCAGTACATGGGAATTCAAAAGCAAAACATTTTGTTCAGTGCACTACTTCCTCACGCAGACTTTTATCCGCAATAAATCTGTTTGATGCAGACATTTCCAGTGGGAAAATGCGTATATTGTTTCATGCAGATTTGAGAATATTCACATGAAAATCTGTCGCAAATTACATGGAAACTTAGCTACTAAGGTGGATATTGATCCAACACCTGCCGCTTATTCAATCCAACCCACTGGGCACAGACGTCAGTTCAACATATAGTTTCAATTTACATTTCTTTGAGTCGTCAACTAAAGTGAATTCAACATGAAATCAACACAAAATGCTACCTGTCACTGGATTTAGGTTGCCAGTTGTGTGAAAATTAATAAAAATACCTGATGTTGATGGCTTTTTACAAATCCAATCAGTTTTCCACATTAATCAAACATCATCACATGGATTTGTTTTGTTGAAATCAAATAAAATGTTATTGGTCACATACACATGGTTAGCAGATGTTTTTGGTGACATACACATGGTTAGCAGATGTTATTGGTCACATACACATGGTTAGCAGATGTTATTGGTCACATACACATGGTTAGCAGATGTGATTGGTCACATACACATGGTTAGCAGATGTGATTGGTCACATACACATGGTTAGCAGATGTTATTGGTCACATACACATGGTTAGCAGATGTTATTGGTCACATACACATGGTTAGCAGATGTTATTGGTCACATACACATGGTTAGCAGATGTTATTGGTCACATACACATGGTTAGCAGATGTAATTGGTCACATACACATGGTTAGCAGATGTTATTGTGAGCGTAGCAAAATGCTTGTGCTTCTAGATCCGACAGTGCAGCAGTATAAAACAGATAATATCTAACAATTCCACAACTAAACCTAATACACACAATCTAGTAAAGGGATGAGAATATATAAGTATAAAATAGATGGATGAGCAGTAACAGAGCAGCTAAGGTGCAATATATAGTGGATACAGTATACTGTACAGTATATACAGTTGAAGTCGAAGTTTACATACACTTAGGTTGGACTCATTAAAACTTATTTTTCAACCACTCCACAAATTTCTTGTTAACAAACTATAGTTTTGGCAAGTCGGTTAGGACATCTACTGTGTGCATGACACAAGTCATTTTTCCAACAATTGTTTACAGATTATTTCACTTACCATTCACTGTATCACAATCCCAGTGGGTCAGAAGTTTACATACACTAAGTTGACTGTGCCTTTAAGCAGCCTTGGAAAATTCCAGAAAATTATGTCATAGCTTCTGATAGGCTAATTGACATCATTTGAGTCAATTGGAAGAGCACCTGTGGATGTATTTCAAGGCCTACCTTGAAACTCAGTGCCTCTTTACTTGACATCATGGGAAAATAAAATAAAATCTGCCAAGATCTCAGAAAAAAAATTGTAGACCTCCACAAGTCTGGTTCATCCTTGGGAGCGATTTCCAAACGCCTGAAGGCGTCCTCTGTTCTGATGAATCAAAAACAGAACTGTTTGGTCATAATGACCATCGTTATGTTCGGAGGAAAAAGGGGGATGCTTGCAAGCCGAAGAACACCATCCCAACCGTGAAGCACACAGGTGGCAGCATCACGTTGTGGGGGTGCTTTGCTGCAGGAGGGACTGGTGCACTTCCCCATGATGCCATCTATTTTGTGGAGGAAAATTATGTGAATATATTGAAGCAACATCTCAAGACATCAGTCAGGAAGTTAAAGCTTGGTCGCAAATGGGTCTTCCAAATGGACAATGACGCAAAGCATACTTCCAAAGTTGTGGCAAAATGGCTTAAGGACAACAAAGTCAAGGTATTGGAATGGGCATCACAAAGCCCTTAATGCTATAGAAAACAGATAATTTTTACCCTTTTAAAAATAGTTATGGGGGGAGGTCCGGGGGATGTCTGTCTTTGAAAGGGTCATTGTAATATTTAAGATGTCGCCTTTAATGATGACCTAAACCTAAAAGTCAAGGGGTCTGAATACTTTCCAAAGAAACTGTAAGTGATTGAGGAGAGAACATAATTGCTATATTCTAAATAAAATCATTGACCCATAAGGGAACACACGACCAAAGCAATGCGAGACCCATATAGAATTAAAACAATATTCATCCTAATGAGAAATATAATCGAATAAACACGTTTGCAAAACCAAAGACATGAAAACTGGTGGGAACATTGTATTTAGCTTGGATTTCATATGGCCAGGAAGGTTATTGAGAATAACAATAGACAATAGTTAATGTTACTAGTTTAGGGATGAAGTTAGTGAAGGTTCATCAATGTTACGGATGTTTTTTAATTTGACGTGGAAACAACGTTTATTCAACCAGTGGGAGGCTTGTAAATGCCCCCAGGAAAGTGGAATGAGGAACTCTTCATTGAGACAATCATGAAACAGCAATCTGTGGGTGAGTTGTAGTGGATATTATAATATAAGGATCTGCTGGAGTCCAAGTCAAACCAAGATTATTTATTTCTGAGCTCAGAGAGAATAACAGATTTTGGTATTTTATTAGGATCCCCATTAGCTGTTGCAAAAGCAGCAGCTACTCTTCCTGGGGTCAACACAAAACATGACACATAATTGTCACGTCTCTCATCGGAAGGCATGGACCAAAGCGTAGCGTGGTAAGTGTTCATGATTTTTATTTAATCAAAAAACACTCGAACAAAATAACAAAGAGAAGAACGAACAGTTCTGTAGGGCAAATCAACTATACAGAAAACAACTACCCACAAAACACAGGTGGAAAAGGCTGCCTAAGTATGATTCCCAATTAGAGACAACGATAGACAGCTGCCTCCGATTGGGAACCACACTCGGCCAAAAACAAAGAAATAGAAAACATAGAAATAAAGAAACTGGAATTTCCACTCGAGTCACACCCTGGCCTAACCAAAATCATTTTGTAAAAGGCACACGTGCCTACATATCAATGCATCCACACAAACTATCCAGGTCAAATAGGGGAGAGGCGTTGTGCCGTGAGGTGTTGCTTTATCTGTTTTTTGAAACCAGGTTTGCTGTTTATTTGAGCAATATGAGATGGAAGGAAGTTCCATGCAATAAGGGCCCTATATAATACTGTACGCTTTCTTGAATTTGTTCTGGAAACTTGGGGACTGTGAAAAGACCCCCGGTGGCATGTCTGGTGGGATAAGTGTGTGTGTCAGAGCTGTGTGTAAGTTGACTTGTAAGAACTTTGATGATAACTGTACATTATAGGAGCACCTGTGATGACAAAAGTACAATGATTCATGTGTTGCTTTAGCTTGAGATTAAGAATCAGTGGTTGACACCTTGCAAGTGCATGAAAAGGTCAACTGTACAAAGTCAGATGTCTGCGTGTTGAAACTATATTTTAGTTAACAGATGGATAAAGGGAACTAAGAGTTCCTGTTGATACTATGTTCCAGTCTTACTTCCAGTCTGACATGATAGCAATAAGGGGAAGAGTGATTGGGAAACTAATGGCCAATAACGCAATAAGCTGAACTCCGCCTAGCAGAGACATCTTTGTATTAACAACTATTAATTATGAGCTTTTATGGTATTAAAGTTAAGGGACATCACCCTGGGCGGGGTGATCCTCAGTAGGGGATAAAAAGGGAAAACACTATCTTTTGAACTGAGTGTCTTGCTTACAAATTGCTGTAAGTGTAAACTCCGGGTTGCAATCCTTATTAAACAAACTAAGCTCTGATCAAATACGGATTTCCTGTGGTCTCTTCTGTGCACATAGGGCAGAATTCCCTTACAGACTATGCAAACAATTTGGGATTTTCAACATATTCATGTTTCTTATAAAAAGGAAGAAGTGATGCAGTCAGTCGCTCCTCAACACTTAGTCAAGAGAGACTGGCATGCATAGTATTAATATCAGTCTTCTGATTACAATTAAGAGCAAAACGTGCCGCTCTGTTCTGGGCCAGCTGCAGCTTTACTAGGTCTTTCTTTGCAGCACTGGACCACACGACTGGACAATAATCAAGATTAGACAAAACTAGAGCCTGCAGAACTTGCTTTTTGGAGTGTGGTGTCAAAACAGCAGACCATCTCTTTGAGGCTAGACCTCTCCCCATCTTTACAACCACTGAATCTATATGTTTTGACCATGACAGTTTACAATCTAAGGTAATGCCAAGTAATGTAGTCTCCTCAACTTGTTCAACAGCAACACAATTCATTACCAGATTCAGCTGAGGTCTAGAACTTAAGGAATGATTTGTACCAAATACAATGCTCTTAGTTTTAGAGATGTTCAGTACCAGTTTATTACTGGCCACCCATTCCAAAACAGACTGCAACTCTTTGTTAAGTGTTTCAGTGACATCATTAGCTGTGGTTGCTGATGCGTATATGGTTGAATAATCAGCATACATGGACACACATGCTTTGTTTAATGCCAGTGGCAGGTCATTGGTAAGAATAGAAAAGAGGGCCTAGAGAGCTGCCCTGAGGTACATTACACGTTATATGTTTGACATTAGAGAAGCTTCCATTAAAAACCCTCTGAGTTCTATTAGGTTGATAGCACTGAATCCACGATATGGCAGAGGTTGAAAAGCCATAGCACAGACATTTTTAAACAACAGGTTATGGTCAATAATATCAAAGGCTGCACTGAAATCTGCACAATCATCAGTCATTTGTGTCAGTGCGTACATGTTGAGTGTCCTTCTCTATAAGCATGCTGAAAGTCTGTTGTTCATTTGTTTACAGAGAAATAGCATTGTATTTGGTCAAACACAATTTTTTTCAACAGTTTGCTAAAAGCTGGCAGCAAGCTTATATGTCTGCTGTTAGAACCAGTAAAGGCCGCTTTACCACTCTTGGGTAGTGGAATTACTTTGGCTTTCCTCCAGGCCTGAGGACGAAGACTTTCCTCTAGACTCAGATTAAAAATATGACAGATAGGAGTGGCTATAGAGTCAGCTACCGCCTCAGTAGCTTTCCATCTAAGTTGTCAATGCCAGGAGGTTTGTCATTATTGATCGATAACAATTTTTCCACCTCTCCCACACTAACTTTACAACATTCAATACTTGCACTGCTTTTCTTTCATTCTGTTTTTTTACAAGTTTTTTTTCCATCATTCCTTATATCATTGATCTTGGCTTCCTAATAAAGTTTATTGTTTTTGTTGAGTTTGGTCACATCATTTCTCAATTTGCAGTACGTAAGCCACCCAGATGTGCAGCCAGACTTATTAGCCACTCCTTTTGCCCCATCTCCTTCAACCATACAGATGGCCATTTCCTCATCAATCCATGTAGCCTTAACAGCTCTAACAGTCAGTATTTTAACAGGTACAGGTTTATCAATAATTGGAAGAAGCAATTTCATATGATAAAAACAGGTAAACACATTATCAGTCAGATGTGAAATATCAATATACATGCTAAGAGAAGTAATTTCTCTCTCCTGTGTGTATTCTCTCATGCCGTTTCAGCTCCCCGAAATGGTTAAAACTCTTTCCACACTGGGAGGAGTGGTAAGGCTTCTCCCCTCTGTGCATTTTCTGTGTTGGTTCAGGTTGCTTTTCTGGTTAAAACTATTTCCACACTGGGAGCATTGGTAAGGCTTCTCCCCTGTGTGTGTATTCTCTCATGTGTTTTCAGCTGCCTTGACTGGTTGAAACACTTTCCACACTGGGAGCAGTGGTAAGGCTTCTCCCCTGTGTGTATTCTCTCATGCCTTTTCAGCTCCCCTGAATGATTAAAACTCTTTCCACAATGGGAGCAGTGGTAAGGCTTCTCCCCTGTGTGTATTCTCTCGTGAGTTTTCAGGTTCCCTGAAACATTAAAACTCTTTCCACACTGGGAGCAATGGTAAGGCTTCTCCCCTGTGTGTATTCTCTCGTGTTGTTTCAGCTCCCCTGACTGGCTAAAACTCTTTCCACACTGGGAGCAATGGTAAGGCTTCTCCCCTGTGTGTATTCTCTCATGTCTTTCCAGGTTCCCTGAATCGTTAAAACTCTTTCCACACTGGGAGCAATGGTAAGGCTTCTACCCTGTGTGTATTCTCTCATGTCTTTCCAGGTTCCCTGAATCGTTAAAACTCTTTCCACACTGGGAGCAATGGTAAGGCTTCTCCCCTGTGTGTATTCTCTCCTGCCGTTTCAGCTGCCCTGACTGGTTGAAACACTTCCCACACTGGGCGCAGTGGTAAGGCTTCTCCCCTGTGTGTGTTCTCTCATGTTGTTTCAGATCCCATAAGAAGTTACAACCCTTTCCACACTGGGAGCAGTGGTAAGGCTTCTCCCCTGTGTGTATTCTCTCGTGCTGGTTCCGGAGTCCTTTAGAGTTAAAACTCTTTCCACACTGAGAGCAGTGGTAAGGCTTCTCCCCTGTGTGTATTCTCTCATGAGCTTTCAGGTATGCTATAAATTTAAAACTCTTTCCACACTGGGCGCAGTGGTAAGGCTTCTCCCCAGTGTGTATTTTCTCATGTTGTTTAAGGTCCCATAACCGGTTACAACCCTTTCCACTGTGGGAACACTGGTGTCTTCTTGCTGGTTTGGACGTCCCTGGCTCTGGTTCCTCAGAGTCTGGTCTTTCTCCTGCCAAAGACAGTGTTAAAAAAATTGAGACCTGAATGAAACCTTCACATGATAAAACGGCCTTGCTACAAGGGTAAATCCTAATCAGATCCCTCAATAATCTGAGGCCAGTTTTAACAATCTTAGTGACATTACTTATTTTATTTATCCTGTTTTACAAGTCACAACACAAAAAACTAAACAGTTCTAGGATACTGAAGACACAGACGTCGCTGGATTCCAATCAGCAGGTGGTTCTAAATATATAACTTTCATAGCTGTATGATACAGAATGCGACCTACACACTTCCTTAAACATAAAATAAGTAAAGAAGTAATTTTGTGTGGAAGTCCAAAACTTGTTTTTACGTCGAGCCATGCTGGTTAGGCATTAATAACTTTTGTTATTGACCAAATACTTATTTTCCACCATAATTTGCAAATAAATTCATTAAAAACCCTACAATGTGATTTTCTGGATTTTTTTTCCTCATTTTGTCTGTCATAGTTGAAGTGTACCTATGATGAAAATTACAGGCCTCTCTTATCTTTTTAAGTGGGAGAACTTGCACAATTGGTGGCTGACTAAATACTTTTTGGCCCCACTGTATGTATTGCTAATTTCATGTGGTGTTTTTGTTCTGATTGGGATCGTGGGAATTCTGTGAGAGGATAGGGTGCCATCTTCATGATCTGGTAACTTTTCCTAGAGGTCGCCAGTAGAATAAGGGAGTATGGACTCATTTAGAAAATGTCTTTTTTTAGCAGTAACATTGTTATGCTTTTTGACATTTGTCTTAGAGATGTTATTAAGAAAATGTTAATGTCATAATTCGTCATATAGTCAATGTTTGTCTAGTTTCCTGAAACAGAAATGTAATGAACTGTTGTTATGATCTGTGTTTTTTTGAGGTTATCATGGAAGGTGACGTCAGATCGTGTTTTATTGCATAGTGGAAATAATTTGACCATAGACAGTGTGTGTTAACCTCAAAACCCTCCCTAACCGGCTGAAAGAGCGACAAAAGGCGTTCAATGAGAGAGACAGTGACCACTCCTATCTGAGTCCGAGCCATAAACCAGGGCCGGAGTGCTGAGAGCGCGTGTGGCGTGAACGTGGAGTGAGCGTGGAGAGAGAGAACAAGCTCAGGTGAGAGACTTGTGTACGTGGCAGAAACGGAAGTATCTACTTGGACATTAAAATCGGGACATTATCAAGGGCCATGAAATGTGACAGGCAAAAGTTACATTGGCCGTTGGGAAAATGAACTGTAAACGATATCTGAAGAAGACCCGCTAGAATGATAAGTGCCGGGTGAAGGACAGGGGGGGTGGCCCTGCTAACTATTTAAACTAACATGCATTGAGATACGGATCTTTCTTCACCAGGCCACTCATGACAGGAAAACAGGGACAAAGGGGGGCTGTAATGAGAAGAGGTATGACCGGCAATAAAAGGTTGTTTATAAATGTTCTAACAGGGATGATCTGTGCTAAGTTTGTTGTGTGATTATAGATGGGAAAGGCATTTTGTTGTGTGATGATAGATGGGAAAGGCATTTTGTTGTGTGATGATAGATGGGAAAGGCAGTTTGTTGTGTGATGATAGATGGGAAAGGCAGTTTGTTGTGTGATGATAGATGGGAAAGGCATTTTGTTGTGTGATCATAGATGGGAAAGGCAGTTTGTTGTGTGATGATAGATGGGAAAGGCAGTTTGTTGTGTGATGATAGATGGGAAAGGCAGTTTGTTGTGTGATGATAGATGGGAAAGGCAGTTTGTTGTGTGATTATAGATGGGAAAGGCAGTTTGTTGTGTGATGATAGATGGGAAAGGCAGTTTGTTGTGTGATGATAGATGGGAAAGGCATTTTGTTGTGTGATCATAGATGGGAAAGGCATTTTGTTGTGTGATCATAGTTCGGAGGCCATAAGTCTCTGAATTTGTACACCTAGCAGGGACTGTTCATTGGTTGTTCATTTGTTTGTTTAATTCATGTTTTATAATTTATTTTTATTTTATTTTATTCATGTTTTATTATCATTGTTTATACATTTATTAGTAATTTCCAAGTTTATATGAATTGAACATTAGGATGTTCAAGAGGACGGACTGTTGGGTTTGACATTTTGAACATTGAGATATTAAATAAATGATAGAAAAGAAGCATAGAATCAAATGAGAAAGTTAAGGGTTCTCTGTGGAAAGCCAGAAGGCTTTGGAATGTGTTTAATGGAGGAGAGAAGAGCAACGTGTTGATATAGGGAAGACAGATGGATATCTGTGGATTAGGTGAAGGAGTGGTTGAGGTCAGGAGATGAGGGGAGAGGTCAGTTCCCCTTAAGGGGGTAATAAAGGTTTGGCATCCTGTTACCCTTTTAACTCTTTTCCTGTTAAACCATAAGAAGGATTGGAGAGAAGGAGGAGCGTCTTAAGTGGGATATATATCTGGATGGGACACATGTTGAGTTGTCTGAATTACATATGTACAGAACCTTTGGTAAGAATTAAACTTGGGTAAAAGCTTCTCTAGTGTCCGTGGGTTATTTACTCTGAAAAATAAGAACCTAACAAACTCTGCATCCGAAGTAACTCTGGGCCTTACATTCCTGTAGTGGTCCTCATGAAAGCCAGTTTCATCACAATGCTTGATGCGACTTCAAGGACTTTCAAAGTCCTTGAAATGTTCCTGATTGACTGACCTTCATATCTTAAAGGGAATGATGGACTGTCATTTCTCTTTGCTTATTTGAGCTGTTCTTGCCATAATATGGAGGTGGTCTTCTACCAAATAGGGCTATCTTCAGTATACCACCCCTACCTTGTAACAACAACTGACTGGCTCAAAAGCATTGAGGAAATAAATTCCACAAATTAACTGCTAACAAGGTACACCTATTCATTGAAATGCATTCCAGCTGACTACCTCATGAAGCTGGTTGAGAGAATGCCAAGAGCGTGCAAAGCTGTCATCAAGGCAAAGGGTGGCTACTTTGAAGAATCTGAAATAATATATATTTTGATTTATTTAACACTTTTTTGGTTACTACATGATTCCATATGTGGTATTTCATAGTTTTGATGTCTTCACTATTATTCTGCAATGCAGAAAATAGTAAAATGTAAGAAAAACCCTTGAATAAGTAGGTGTTCTAAAACTTTTGACCAGTAGTGTAGAATAATATATCTGTAGATCAGATGTTAATGAAGCAATACAGACCACATTGAAATGTCTGGAGTTTAGTTTGTGTGTTCTAGAGTCTTGTAAAGATAGGGGGGGTTGACTGGGACAGACAATGTAATATCCATAATGTTTTTAGGAAAAGGTTTTGTAAAACATGCACCTTACAACAGATCATTGAAACTTTCTCTCCAAAACTAACTTTCATCAAGGTTTTATATGGTCTATTGGTTTCTCTCTTTTCATTGGCAGAATCCTTTTTCAGTGTTATGATATTCATAACATCCATATCCACCAGTCTATCTTCCTGTCAACTAACAGAACTCTGCTGGTTGTCCTGGTAACAGATACCAGTCTATCTTCCTGTCAACTAACAGAACTCTGCTGGTTGTCCTGGTAACAGATACCAGTGGGCAGATCTATTGTATTTGTTCAAACTAAACTACAGCACTTACTTTGATGTGTCAAATCTGATCCTTTCTTCTCTTCTCCTCCTCTCACAGTTCCACTCAGCCCCGTTGTTTTCCTGCAGTCCACCAGCAGCACAGACAACCTCTTCATACCCAGCAGTAAGGTGCTACCGGGAGAGGCACGATACAGGGACTCTGGGAGAGAGGAGGGGCTAGCGTTGTCCTGGTAATCATAAAGAGGGGACACAGACACATATCATTATGGATGCTGATGTCACTGTTGTCATAAAGTGCTTTACAGAAACCCAGCCCAGACCCAGACGGAGCAAGCTGTATGCTAGACCAGACCAAGCTGTACCATCTGGTGTTCTGATCTGGAGACTCTTCTCTGCCTCGTCAGCATCAGGATGTTGTTGAGGCTCCCCAGAGGATCCACAATAGTCATGTCTCTCTCCTGCGTGAATGAGAACATCAAACAGATGGTAAACTTATGACTGTCTATTACAATCACAGAGTCTTACAAGAAGCATGAATATGTCTAAAAAGGTGCTAAAATGACCACTTTCATCTTGATTTCCGAAAAAATTATTTGTGATGCAAATGTAAAAGGGTTGTTCCACAAAATGGGTTCCTTTTGCATCCCTTTGATATTTTAACATATTCACCAATATTGCATTTTAAAAGACTGTTATACTAGATGAGGGGAACTGTAATGTAAACCAAATTGAGAATTCAATACATCTAATTGAAAAGTCCCCAAAATGTATGAACCAATGGCAGATTGCCCCTTAAAGAATTCCTACCTTACTGAACAACATATTCAAGTGTAGAACTTCAGTAGAATGCCCCTTAAAAACCCCACATTAGTTCAACAACTGCATAGTTTGTGCTCCTGTTTTTAAGACAGTACTCACTGGTGTAAATCGGATCTTCTGTCTCCTCCTTTTTCACTCCCAAAACGTCTTCCTCCTTCACCTTTATTGAGATAGCATCCTCTTCCTCTCTAAAAGGTTCTTTCTCTTCGTTCACTATAACAGCCTCCTCTTCCTCCTTTTTCATTCTGAAAGATTCTTTCTCCATACAGCAGACCTCCTCTTCATTAGCAAGAGAAGAGTAGTTTAGTGAACTCATGGTCAGGGATGTTAACTAGTTAGCTAGGTAGCATTAGCGACTAGCCTAGTGCTAGACGCAGTATCAATCTTTAACAAGTTTGCAAATTGAACAAGCAAATTAGCTTAAAGTTAACCAGTAGATACGTCAACCGAAATCTGTTTAAAGCACTGATATTAGCTAATGTACATTAACACGGTCTAAAGCGTCAATCTTTCAGTTTTATGTTGGCTGGCAAGCTACCGAACTCTTTGAAAGAGTAGCCGTGTTGTTGTTCCTGAAGAAGCGTCCCGTCCAGTCCATTATACGTCACGCAAGAAGCATCACCCGAAAGACATACATCGCCATCTGCTGACTGGAGTGGGTAACGCAGTTTGGAAACAATTTTATTTATTTCACCTGTATTTAACCAGGTTGGCAAGTTGAGACCAAGTTCTCATTTACAATTGCGACCTGGCCAAGATAAAGCAAAGCAATTCGACACATACAACAACACAGAGTTACACATGGAGTAAAACAAACATACAGTCAATAATACAGTAGAAAAAATAAGTATATACAATGTGAGCAAATGAGGTGAGACAAGGGAGGTAAAGGCAAAAAAAAAGGCCATGGTGGCGAAGTAAATACAATATAGCAAGTAAAACACTGGAATGGTTGATTTGCAGTGGTAGAATGTGGAAAGTAAATAATGGGGTGCAAAGGAGCAAAATAAATAAATACAGTAAATAAATAGTTACTACACTTTTTGTATTGGAAAGAACGTCATAATAATTTAACAATAAGCTGATATATTTTCTCTAAGAAATAACACTTTCCTGTACACAGACGTAGAAGCTGAATATGTGGATGATGAAATACTGAAATAAATGAATAGGTAGTGTGTTAAAACACATTTGTGTTAATACTCTGTTCATTTTTCACATTCGTTTTTATCTAGATGTGACGGTACTTTTCCCTTAAAGTCACGCTCTATACGATACAAATAATACTGTAAACAATAGAGCAAATGCATCACATGCAAATAGCACTTGAATATCTGTAGTGCTTTACACTGAGTCTACAAAACATTAAGAACACCTGCTCCTTCCATGACTTAGACTGACCAGGTGAATCCAGGCTAAAGCTATGATCCCTTATTGATGTCACTAGTTAAATCCACTTCAATCAGTGTAGATGAAGGCGGAGAGTCAGGTTAAATAAGGAATTTTAAGCCTTGAGACATTGTTTGTTGTGGGTGGTTGTCTTCCGTGTCTGTGTCTGTTTGCACCACACGGGACTGTTTCGTTTAGTTCGTTCGGTTTTTGTGTAGTCTATTTGTGTAGTCTATTTTCCTGTTCGTGCGTTCTTCGTGTTATGTAAGTTCGTTTGTTCAGGTCTGTTGACTCCGTTTATTATTTTGGTAAATTCTCAAGTGTTTTTCGCATTTGTCTTTATTCTTTAATAAATATCATGTCAAATTACTACGCTGCAAATTGGTCCTCCGATCCTTCTCGCCTCTCCTCGTCTGAGGAGGAGGACGAAGTAGAAGAGCGTTACAATGTATACACTATAATCATTGAGTAATTTAGGATCCAGAGCAACTTAAAGGAACAACTGAAGAGTCTTGCCCAACTCTCCTACCACCAGGCTACCTGCCATAATTTATATTTTCTGTTCACATGGAACACATTACAGCATGTTTTATAAGTGAACATAAACAATATATAATGTATAATATATTCAATTATTAATTTGTTTAGATGCAATATTCATAAATAAAGTAAATAACTCAACCCTGTCACAGATTTACAACCCGTTACATGTAGACTGAGGGACAGAGCTAAAATGTGTGATTTTAATCGATAATCATGCATTTATTTGATAAAAATACTTTCTCAACAAAATAACACAAATTTATGTTTGCATTCAATTATGTGCACATTTTAATATTAATTTCCCAAGTAAAAATAAATTAAAACACCTGGGGGACATGACACAATTCTTGGTGTCAGTTAAAAAAATATGATTTTGTAATAAGAAAGTTTAAATTAATGCTATATTTATTTCAATTCATTATACTGGACATTTCATTTTATAAACAAAATTAGTCAGTGGGACTGAAATATTACCAGAGCTCAAGAATGACCCAAATACTGTTAGAATAGAAATTGTTTTCTCTGTCTGTTATTTTTTCACATCTAAATGTGGCCATACAACTCCCTTAAAGTGAAGGTAGCTAAATGTAACCACATGTAACATATGGATCTGCATTAGTATAGCATCACAAGTCCCAATGCAAAGTTCCACCTCTCTTTTCTGTTTTTAGAGTACATAAAACCATCAGAATTCCAAAGAATGCCGAAGTCATGTCAGAATGTTTTTTTACAGGCTGTGAAGTAATATGGAGGACCCGGCTAGCCAGCCTTTTCCCTACAATGTAAACTCTGACAGAAATATCTTCAAATAGATCACTTCAAATTAAACCAAATCGTGTGCACTCATGACTAGTGGTTTCAATAACATTTTCAGCCAACTTACAAGCAAATACTTTATGAATTGACGGTTACAGATAAGCTTGCAAGGTTGCTAGGCAACTAGCCTGCTAATGTTAGCCCTACCAGGCCTACCTACTTCAGCAAATTTGGAGAGGACAGCATTCGAAAAGTATTCAGACGCCTTGACTTTTTCCAATTTTTGTTACGTTACAGCCTCAAATTTTGTTACGTTACAGCCTTTTTCTAAAATTGATAAAAATATGTTTTTCCTTCATCACAATACCCCATAATGACATCACAATACCCCATAATGACAAAGCAAAAACAGGTTTTTAGAAATTTGAACTGAAAAACTACATTTACATAAGTATTCAGACCCTTTACTCAGTACTTTGTTGAAGCACCTTTGTCAGTGATTACAGCCTCGAGCCTTCTTGGATATGACGACACAAGCTTGGCACACCTGTATTTGGGTAGCTTCTCCCATTCTTCTCCGCAGATCCTCTCAAACTCTGTCAGGTTGGTTTGGGAACGTTGCTGCACAGCTATTTTCAGGTCTCTCCAGAGATGTTCGATCAGGTTTAAGACCGGGCTCTGGCTGGGCCACTCAAGGACATTCAGAGACTTGTCCTGAAGCCACTCCTGCGTTATCTTGGCTGTGTGCTTAGGGTTGTTGTCCTGTTGGAAGGTGAACCTTAGCCCCAGTATGAGGTCCTGAGGTCTCTGGAGGAGGTTTTCATGAAGGATCTCTCTGTACTTTGCTCTGTTCATCTTTGACTCAATTGTGACTAGCCTCCCAGTCCCTGCCGCTGAAAAACATCCTCACAGCATGATTCTGCAACCACAATGCTTCACCGTAGGGAGGGTGCCAGGTTTCCTCCAGACGTCACGCTTGGCATTCAGGCCATTGTTCAATCTTGACTTCATCAGACCAGAGAATCTTGTTTCTCATGGTCTGAGAATCTTTTGGTTGCCTTTTGGCAAACTCTAAGTGGGCTGTCATGTGCCTTTTACTGAGGAGTGGCTTCCGTCTGGCCACTCTACAATAAAGGCCAGACTGGCAGAGTGCTGCAGAGGTGGTTGTCCTTCTGGAAGGTTCTCCCATCTCCTCAGATATGACCAGCCTTTCAAAGCACTTCATGGCTACAGACGTGAGTGCTATGGGTCCGTAGTCATTTAGGTAGGTTACCTTGGTGTTCTTAGGCACAGGGACTATGGTGGTCTGCTTGAAACATGTTGGTATTACAGACTCAGACAGGGAGAGGTTGAACATGTCAGTGAAGACACTTGCCAGTTGGTCAGCGCATGCTCAGAGTACACGTCCTAGTAATCCGTCTGGCCCTGCGTTGTGATCTGAGGACCCATGCCAAACCTTTTCAGTCTCCTGAGGTTTTAGGTTTTGTCGTGCCCTCTTTTTGTCGTGCCCTCTTTATATAGCCTAATTATTTTTCACTCTGGAAGCTCCGGTAAACAGTGGTTGTAGTGCACTGCTGCCACCACCAGGCCTGGAGTCCATTTTGACTTTGTTGATAGCGAGCTGTGTTAGCTAGCTGTGCGGATAAAGACGTAGCAGCTAGCTAACTGGCTACCGATCAACCTAGTGTGTGTATTGAACATTCATATTGGACTGTAGCAGCTAGCTAACTGGCTACCGATCAACCTATTGTGGGTATTGAACATTCATATTGGACAGCCTTACCTATATAGAAGCACCACCAACCATCAGCCCAATAATAATCCTATTCATTTCAAGCCACACTAAGATGTCACCATACTATTCTTTTAAAGCCCCACTATGTAAGACATAAATCATCAGAGTGGGCCTCCAACTTAAATGTAAACAATGGAGCAAATGCATCACATGTGAATATCACTTGATTATCAGAGGGGTGTATTATGACATCAGAACTACTCAGACATTCCAAATCAGGCTTCATCCATATCATGAAGGTGGATATTGATCCAACCATTTCAAAAGTAATGACCGGGCTGATGGAAACAGGATATGCCTGTACACTTTTATAAATGCCGACAGACGATTTGTTAGTTCGTTTGACATGGTGGGGTCTTTTTGTGTCAGTGAAAATGTATAAACGAGAAATGGCAGCATTAATCTTTTATGCGCAAATATTGATTTAATAACGATCATATCTTAGATAACTTGGAGTCAACGCGATATGTTGTGTGTGTAACAGTATAACTTTAAACCGCCCCCTCGCCCCGACACGGGCGCGAACCAGGGACCTTCTGCACACATCAACAACAGTCACCCACGAAGCGTCGTTACCCATCGCTCCACAAAAGCCGCGGCCCTTGCAGAGCAAGGGGCAACACTACTTCTAGGTTTCAGAGCAAGTGACGTAACTGATTGAAATGCTAGTAGCGCGTACCCGCTAACTAGCTAGCCATTTCACATCCGTTACATGTGGTCCTCCCTCTACGACTTGGGAACCCATGCAGTTTATTAGGCTACAGATTAAATAAGTTATGAACTTCACAGGGTGGTGAAACTGCACGTGATGAGCTTGATGCTCCTTTCCAATACAATTTGATGGTCTTACTCTGGTGACATGATGATCGATGCTTGGTTACCATTTGACAAATAAAATAATATCTCCCTTATCCATAATAATCTCATCATGTAGGTAGCCTACCAACACTGTATATGTGAGCTGCAGGCTACAGTGCACGGGACAAGAGCACGTTTTCTATTTTACGCAAGTTTTTAAAACCATCAGTGGAGTTGAAAATGTGATGGAAACCAATTTAACTTGTATTTTTCATTCGGGTACATGGGAATTTAACAGCAAACGTTATTCTTCTTGTGCACTACGTCATAACGCAAAGCCTTTTATCCACAATAAGTCTGTTTGATGCAAACATTTCTGATGGGAAAATGTGTATATTGTTTTATGCAGATTTGAGAATATTCACATGGAAATCTGGCGCAAATTGCATGGAAACTTAGCTACTAAGGTGGATATTGATCCAACACCACGTATTCCAACCAGCCCACTGGGCACAGACGTGTTGACCGTCTAGTTTCTCTTTACATTTCTTTGAGTCCTCAACTAAAGTGAATTCAACATGAAATCAACACAAAATGTCACCTGTCATTGGATTTAGGTTGCCAGTTCGGTGAAAAATAAAAAAAATACCTGATGTTCATGGCTTTTTACATATCGAATCAGTTTTCCACATTAATCAAACATCATCACATAGATTTGTTTTGTTGAAATGACGTGGAAACAAAGTTTATTCAACCAGTGGGAGGCTTGTAAATGCCCCCAGGAAAGGAAAACAAAGAACTCTTCATTGAGACAATGATAAACAGCAATCTGTGGGAGAGTTGTGGTGGATATTATAAAATAAGGATCTGCTGGAGTCCAAGTCAAACCAAGATTCTTTATTTCTGAGCTCAGAGAGAATAACAGTTACACAGCGCAGTGTAGACAGTCTGAATTCCTGAAGCATTGGGTGATGAGCACATATCTTTATAGTTTCCTGTTCCTGGGAGGGACTTTATTCATACAAGGATGCAGGTGCAAACTGGTTTGCAACGCAGGATGATACTCCCAAGAACAGGAGATTATAATAGGTCAGTTTCACAAGGTTAGTCTGTGGTGGTTAATTTCTGTATTACCAAATGAGGAGAGACAAAGTTCACACACCAATCAGAGTTATACTTAAACTACATTTTTAATAATAAGATCTTTGCAATGACTTTCAACAATTCACTATTTCTAATGAACCGTTGAGAGTGGCAACACAATGGCTACTGAGATCTTTTATAGCAAAGATCCACTCCCTAGTCGACATAACAAACCACAGATATTAGGAACAGTTCACAAAGTGAGACTTTATAATGAGAAAGGAGTATCCCGTAGCCAGATAGCATTCGCTATATTTTATCATTCAGTTTGGTCCCTAAGACGAGGTTCTAATCTCTTTCCTGGTACTTCATAGCACAAAAACACCAACTCATCCAATGGCATAACTCAATTGTCAACTCTAGATACTCCCATCTCAAGTAAAACCCCTTCTTGACCCCACTCCTGGACAAGCTCACTGAGGGGAGTGAGTCTCTAGGTCATACACTATCCCAGGACAAGTGCAACATCAGAGAGGACATACAATGGTTCCAGACACTGCCATACACCTCCCCCCAATGCCAAAGGAGGGAGTGACTTGCGCACAGACATTGTGGAAACCAGTAATTGGTTCCCCATTAATCACACCATCCCTTTACATAGTTTAACAGATACATTCACATATGAAGACAATGTTCCCTCCTGTCCTCTTCCCTTCCTGATATTCTGCATAGCACCAGGGACATGTGAAAGACAAGCCTGACCTCTCCCCTCTCTGGGCCCCAGATGACTGAGCCCCAGCTGAGGGAAGAAGTGCAACTGCCATCACCAGAGTCCGAAGGGATACATTCTAATAACAAGTATATCACCTCAGCATATTATGCAGATAAGAGATCTTAATTATCTATGTTACCTAACTAATTCTGATTCATCCACCACAAGTCACATACTCAGATATATGGACACATACAATTAACATTTTGCATTACAGAGTCTGTGAACATTTTCATTTCATTAAATCATCAGTGGGCCAACAATGTAAATGTACACAACGGAACAAATGCATCACATCCAAATATCACTTGATTATCTGCAGTGCTGGAGGAATGACACCCAGATAAACACACACACAGTGTCAGAGTTTAAAAAAGGACCATTTAAAACAGAAGGAATCTGACCTACTCTATATTCAAACTCCATATTAAATTCATGTTTAATATGCAAATATAGCATACAAATATATGTTTTCTCATGCCGTTTCAGATCCGCAGGCCGGCTGAAACCCTTTCCACACTGGGAGCAGTGGTAAGGCTTCTCCCCTGTGTTCCCCTGTGTGGATTCTCTCATGTTTTTTCAGGTGTGCTATAAATTTAAAACCCTTTCCACACTGGGGGCAGTGGTAAGGCTTCTCCCCGTGTGTATTCCTTCATGCCGTTTCAGCTTCGCCGCCTCGCTGAAACCCTTTCCACATTGGGAGCAGTGGTAAGGCTTCTCCCGTGTGTGTATTCTCTCATGCCGTTTCAGGTCCCATAACCGGTTACAACCCTTTCTACAGTGGGAGCACTGGTGTCGTCTTGCTGGTTTGGACGTCCCTGGCTCTGGTTCCTCTGAGTCTGGTCTTTCTCCTGCCAAAGACAGTGTTTAAAAAAAAAAATAGAGACCTGAATGAAACCTCCACATGATAAAACAACCTTGCTACGAGGGTAAATCCTGAATCAGATCTCTCAATAACCTGAGGCCAGTTAACAATCTTTGTGTGATTTTAAAACAAATGTTGTAGAGCATCCTGGTAATTACTGATATGTTTACATTACTTATTTTATTCATCCTGTTTTACAAGTCAGAACACAAAAAACTAGACAGTTCTATGACACTAACATCGCTGGATTCCTATCAGCAGGTGGTTCTAAATATATAACCTTCATAGTTGTATGATACAGAATGTGACCTATGTGACCTACAAACTTCCTTAAACATAAAATAACTAAATAGGTAATTTTGTGTGATAATCCAAAACTGGTTTTTACGTCGAAGACACAAAGCACATCAGTAACATCTCCCCGTTGTGGAAAGGGTTCGACACATGATGTTTAAATGGACCAATTTCTTATTTAGACGTTCACAGATTTCCAAAATTTTGACTATCGCCGATGTCATATTTTGGGTAAAGTAATATTTTGGGTAGATGTTCTTAAAACTGACAGTTGATACAATTAACAAAAATATAAACTCAACATGTAAAGTGTTGGATGTTTAATGAGCTGATAAAAAAAATAATTTTTACATCCCTGTTAGCTAACATTTATTCTTTGCCAAGATAATCCATCCTCCTGACAGGTGTGGCATATCAAGAAGCTGATTGAACAGCTTGGTTATTACACAGGTGCACCTTGTGCTGGGGATAATAAAAGGCCACTCGAAAATGTGCAGTTTTGTCACACAACAATGCCACAGATCTCTGAGGGAGCGGGCAAATGGCATGCTGACTGCAGGAATGTCCACTGGAGCTGTTGCCAGGGAATTTAATGTACAGTACCAGTCAAAAGTTAGGACTCACCTACTCATTCAAGGGTTTTTCTTTCTTTTTACTATTTTCTACATTGTAGAATAATAGAGAAGACATCAAAATTATTAAAAAACACATGGAATCATGTAGTAACCACAAGTGTTAAACAAATCAAAATATATATTAGATTCTTTAAAAGTAGCCACCCTTTGCCTTGATAGCTTTGCACACTCTTGGCTTTCTCTCAACCAGCTTCACCTGGAATGCTTTTCCAATAGTTGTGAAGGAGTTCCCACATATGCTGAGAACTTGTAGGCTGCTTTCCCTTCACTCTGCAATCCAACTCATCCCAAACCATCTCAATTTGGTTGAGGTCGGGGGATTGAGTAGGCCAGGTCATCTGATGCAGCACTCCATCACTCTCCTTCTTGGTCAAATAGCTCTTACACAGCCTGGAGGTGTGTTGACCAAGGTCATTGTCCTGTTGAAAAATAAATGATAGTGGGACTAAGCCCAAACCAGATGGGATGGCGTATCGCTGCAGAATGATGTGGTAGCCATGCTGGTTAAGTGTGACTTGAATAAATAAATCACTGACATTGTCAACAGCAAAGCACCCGCACACCATCACATCTCCTCCTCCATGCTTCACGGTGGGAACCACACATGGAGATAATCTGTTCATCTACTCCGCGTCTCACAAAGACATGACGCTCGGAACCAAAAATCTCAAATTTGGACTCATCAGACCCAAGGACAGATATCCACCGTTCTAATGTCCATTGCTCGTGTTTCTTGGCCCAAGCAAGTCTCTTCTTCTTATTGGTGTCCTTTTGTAGTGGTTCCTTTGCAGCAATTCGACCATGAAGGCCTAATTCACGCAGTCTCCTCTGAACCGATGATGTTGAGATGTCTGTTGCTTGAACTTTGTGAAGCGTTTATTTGGGCTGCAATTTCTAAGGCTGGTAACTCTAATGAACTTATGCATCAGAAGTAACTCTGGGCTTTCCATTCCTGTGATGGTCCTAAAAGTAATGATGGACTGTTGTTTCTCTTTGCTTATTTGAGCTGTTCTTGACATAATATGGACTTCGTCTTTTACCCAACAGGGCTATTTTCTGTATACCACCCCTACCTTGTCACAACACAACTGATTGGCTCAAACACATTAAAACCTGTTATGGCTAGGGGTTCCGCTAGCGGAACGTTTCGACAACATCCGGTGAAATTGCAGAGCGCGAAATATATATATTTTTTATTAGAAATATTTAACTTTCATGCATTCACAAGTGCAATACACCAAATTCAAGTTTAACTTCTTGTTAATCTAGCCACCGTGTCAGATTTCAAAAAGGCTTTATGGCAAAAGCAAACCATGTGATTATCTGAGGACAGCACCCCAACAAACAAACACATGACAATCATATTTCAACCCGCCAGGCGCGAAACAAAAGTCAGAAATAACGATATAATTCATGCCTTACTTTTGAAGAGCTTCTTCTGTTGGAACTCCAATATGTCCCATAAACATCACAAATGGTCCTTTTGTTTGATTAGTTCCGTCGTTATATCTCCAAAATGTCCATTTATTTGGAACACCGGTTCCAACTCACCCAACATGACTACAAAATATTTAATAAGTTACCTGTAAACGCTGTCCAAACATTTCAAACAACTTTCCTAATCACACTTCAGGTATTTTAAAAGGTAAATAATCGCTAAAATTTAAGATGGGATAAACTGTGTTCAATACCGGATAAAAACAACGTGAAGCGTGTGACCTGGAGCATCAAAACATTAGAGAGCACTAGGCTGGACCCTCGTTCTGAATAGCCGTACTTCTTAATTTCTCTAAAGAAAAACATCAACCAATTTCTAAAAACTGTTGACATCTAGTGGAAGCAATAGGAACTGCAACCAAGTGCCAGAGAAATCTATGTTCCCATAGAAACCAATTGAAAACAGAGTCACCTCAACAACAAAATAATCCTCCTGGGTGGTTTGTCCTCTGGGTTTTGCCTGCCAAATAAGTTATGTTATACTCTCAGACATTATTTTAACAGTTTTAGAAACGTTATAGTGTTTTCTGTCCAAATCTACCAATTATATGCATATCCTAGCTTCTGGGCCTGAGTAGCAGGCAGTTTACTTTGGGCCGCTTTTCATCCGGACGTGAAAATACTGCCCCCTATCCCAATTAAGGAAAGAAATTCCACAACTTAACTTCTAAAAAGGCACATGTTAATTGAAATGCATTCCAGGTGACTACCTCATGATGCTACAGTTCTCCTTTAAGACACCATGCTACAGTCCTCCTTTAACTCCATAATGTTTCATCATTTGATGCTACAGTCCTTCTTTAAGACTCCATAATGTTTCATCATTAGCTGCTACAGTCCTCCTTTAAGACTCCATAATGTTTCATCATTAGATGCTACAGTCCTCCTTTAACTTCTTCTGGCTGCAAGCCAGAGGCCGGCCACAATATGACAACAGCCACTTCAAGTGCAGGGCGCGAAATTCAAAATATATTTTTTTGAAATATTTAACTTTCACACATTAACAAGTCCAATACAGCAAATGAAAGGTACACATCTTGTGAATCCAGCCAACATGTCCGATTTTTAAAATGTTTTACAGCGAAAACAGCACGTATATTTATGTTAGCTCACCACCAAATACAAAAAAGGACAGACATATTTCACAGCACAGGTATCATGCACAAAGCCAACCTAACTAACCAAGAACCAACCAAACTAACCAACAAACAACTTCATCAGATGACAGTCTTATAACATGTTATTCAATAAATCTATGTTTTGTTCGAAAAATGTGCATATTTCAGGTATAAATCATAGTTTACATTGCAGCTACAATCAGAAATTGCACCGAAAGCAGACAGAATAATTACAGACACCAACGTCAAATACCTAAATACTCATCATAAAACATTTCTGAAAAATACATAGTGTACAGCAAATGAAAGACAGGCATCTTGTGATTCCAGCCAATATTTCCGATTTCTTAAGTGTTTTACAGCGAAAACACAATATAGCGTTATATTAGCTTACCACAATAGCCAGAAACACAAGCCATTCCCCAGTAGCAAAAGTTAGCGATCGTAACAAACCAGCAAAAGATTTTTGACTAACCTTGATAAGCTTCATCAGATGACAGTCCTATAACATCAGGTTATACATACACTTATGTTTTGTTCGAAAATGTGCATATTTAGAGCTGAAATCAGTGGTTATACATTGTGCTAACGTAGCATCTTTTTCCCACACATAACTAAAAAATACATGTTGTATAGGAAATGATAGATACACTAGTTCTTAATGCAATCGCCGTGTTAGAATTCTAAAAATAACTTCATTACGACATCCAGCTTAGGTATAGCGAGAGAGTACCCAAAAGCTGGCCGCAAACGACTAGCACAACATGTTCGACAGATATATGAAATAGCATCATAAAATGGGTCCTACTTTTGCTGATCTTTCATCATAATGTTGTACAAGGGGTCCTTTGTCGGGAACAATCGTTGTTTGGATTTAGAACGGCCTTTTTCCCTCTCGATTTAGCAAGCACACTTGCCAAGTGGCGCGAATCTCTCCATCATCAACAAACGGAAGAGAACGGAACACGGCAAAAACTCCCGAAAAAATTTCAATAATCTGATTAGACTATATTGAAAAAACATACTTTACGATGATATTGTCACATGTATCAAATAAAATCAAAGCCGGAGATATTAGTCGTCCATAACGACAACTTATCAGAAGGCAAATCCAGGTCCCTTGACGCGCTCTCCAGAAAACAGGAAACTGGTGACACGTCACACAAAGAGCAATTATTCGAGCCCAGATCAAGTTACCATTTCTTCTCTCACTGCTTGTCGACATCTAGTGGAAGACGTATGAAGTGCATCTAAACGAATAAATATCAAGGACTTTAATAGGCAGGCCCTAGAAGAGAGCATCGATTTCAGATTTTCCACTTCCTGTCAGGAAGTTTGCTGCAAAAGGAGTTCTGTTTTACTCACAGATATAATTCAAATGGTTTTAGAAACTAGAGAGTGTTTTCTATCCAATAGTAATAATAATATGCATATTGTACGAGCAAGAATTGAGTACGAGGCCGTTTGAAATGGGCACCTTTTATCCGGCTACTCAATACTGCCCCTGCAGCCCAAACAGGTTAAGACTCCATCATGTTTAGCATGTGTCTGGAAGCGCTACTCTATCTATTCTACTCTTATCCTTTCGGTTTTTATAATATTTAATAATATTAATAATGTTATAATAGGTAATAACTAACTTTAATAACTAGGGTTAATACCTGCCTGGCTCCCCAACAAAATCTTTATCTTTAACCCCCTCTAACAATACTGCTACAGAATTAGCATAGTAGCCCATGTAATTTAAGGTAATCTGAAATATTTAGGACTAACTTATTCCTTGCCACACATTCTGAAACTCACTGCAGGTCTTTGTTAAGTGTTGCTGTCATTTCAGTCGCTGTAGTAGCTGACGTGTACAGTGTTGCGTCATCCGCATACATAGACACACTGGCTTTACTCAAATGTCATTAGCATGTTGGTAAAGGTTGAAAAAAGCAGGTGCCAAACAGCTGCCCTGTGGAATTCCTGATTCTACCTTGATTTTGTTGTACAGGCTTCCATTAAAGAACACTCTCTGTGTTCTGTTAGACAGGTAGCTCTGGGGCGGCAGGTAGCCTAGTGGTTAGAGCGTTAGGCCAGTAACCAAAAGGTTGCTGGATCGAATCCCCGAGCTGACAAGGTAAAACTCTGTTGTTCTGCCCCTGAACAAGGCAGTTAATCCACTGTACCTAGGCTCTGACTTGCCTAGTTAAATAAAGGTAAAATAGAAATTAAACACCGGTGACATGTGATTTTTTTTTTTACCAAAATTTAATTGAAGATGCTCCAAAGATTTTTTACAATTATTCTTTATGTCATTTATCTTTGTTTAAAAAAAATATATTATTTACATCAACAACATAGGAATCACTACAAAAGATTGTATGACCTCTTTTACACAATATTAGGCCCAGCCTTTGGAACTGTGGTTTTCCTAGACATGGCTACTATATTGTGATCACTACATCTGATGGATCTGGAAACTGCTTTCAAACACATTCCTGCAGCATTAGTAAAGATATGATCAAAACATGTTGATGATTTCATTCCTCTACTGTTTGTAACTACCCTGGTAGGTTGACTGATAACCTGAACAAGGTTGACGGCACTGGTTACAGTTTGAAGCTTTCTCTTGAGTGGGCAGCCTGATCACAGCTTTCCTCCAGTATTAGTTAATTAATGAACAGTGTCTTGAGTTTAGTTTGCCTGTTCAACAGTCTTGTAAAGATAGAGGGGTTGACTGGGACAGGCAATGTAACATCCATAATGTTTTAAGGAAAAGTTTTTGTAAAACAAGCATCTTACATTGGATCATCCTTTCTCTCTAAAGCTACCTTTCATCAAGGTTTTATATGGTCTATTGGATTCTCTCTTTTCATTGGCAGAATCCTTTTTCAGTGTTATGATATTCATAACATCCATATCCACCAGTCTATCTTCCTGTCAACTAACAGAACTCTGCTGGTTGTCCTGGTAACAGATACCAGTCTATCTTCCTGTCAGCTAACAGAACTCTGCTGGTTGTCCTGGTAACAGATACCAGTCTATCTTCCTGTCAGCTAACAGAACTCTGCTGGTTGTCCTGGTAACAGATACCAGTGGGCAGATCTATTGTATTTGTTCAAACTAAACTACAGCACTTACTTTGATGTGTCAAATCTGATCCTTTCTTCTCTTCTCCTCCTCTCACAGTTCCACTCAGCCCCGTTGTTTTCCTGCAGTCCACCAGCAGCACAGACAACCTCTTCATACCCAGCAGTAAGGTGCTACCGGGAGAGGCACGACACAGGGACTCCGGGAGGGAGGAAGGGCTAGCGTTGTCCTGGTAACCATAAAGAGGGGACACAGACACATATCATTATGGATGCTGATGTCATTGTTGTCATGAAGTGCTTTACAGAAACCCAGCCCAGACCCCGATAGAGCAAACTGTATGCTAGAACAAACCAAGCTGTACCATCTGGTGTTCTGATCTGGAGAGATTCTTCTCTGACTCGTCAGCATCAGGATGTTGTTGAGGCTCCCCAGAGAATCCACGATAGTCACGTCTCTCTCCTGTGTGAACGAGAACAGCAAACAGACGTAAACCTATGACCATCTATTACAATCAAGAGGCATGAATATGTTTAAAATGGTCCTTTTCATCATGATTTTGTCAAATATTGTTTGTGTTGCAAATGTATAGGGTCAATTCCAATTCTCTCCACTGGGATTCTCTGCCTCTAAGCCTAATACAGGGGCTAAGTCACTGGCTTACTGGTGCTCTTTCATGCCGTCCCTAGGAGGGGTGCGTCACTTGAGTGGGTTGAGTCACTGACGTGATCTTCCTGTCTGGGTTGGCGCCCCCCTTGGGTTGTGCCGTGGCGGAGATCTTTGTGGGCTATACTCGGCCTTGTCTCAGGATGGTAAGTTGGTGGTTGAAGATATCCCTCTAGTGGTGTGGGGGCTGTGCCTTGGCAAAGTGGGTGGGGTTATATCCTTCCTGTTTGGCCCTGTCCGGGGGTATCATCGGATGGGGCCACAGTGTCTCCTAACCCCTCCGTTCTCAGCCTCCAGTATTTATGCTGCTCTCTAATTATCTCTTTCTTTCTCTCTCTCGGAGGACCTGAGCCCTAGGACCATGCCTCAGGACGACCTGACATGATGACTCCTTGCTGTCCCCAGTCCACCTGGCCGTGCTGCTGCTCCAGTTTCAACTGTTCTGCCTGCGGCTATGGAACCCTGACCTGTTCACCGGACGTGCTACCTGTCCCAGACCTGCTGTTTTCAACTCTCTAGAGACAGCAGGAGCGGTAGAGATACTCTTAATGATCGGCTATGAAAAGCCAACTGACATTTACTCCTGAGGTGCTGCACCCTCGACAACTACTGTGATTATTATTATTTGACCATGCTGGTCATTTATGAACATTTGAACATCTTGGCCATGTTCTGTTATAATCTCCACCTGGCACAGCCAGAAGAGGACTGGCCACCCCTCATAGCCTGGTTCCTCTCAAGGTTTCTTCCTAGGTTTTGGCCTTTCTAGGGAGTTTTTCCTAGCCACCGTGCTTCTACACCTGCATTGCTTGCTGTTTGGGGTTTTAGGCTGGGTTTCTGTACAGCACTTTTAGATATCAGCTGATGTACGAAGGGCTATATAAATACATTTGATTTGATTTAGAATGCCCCGTTAAAACAATACATTAAATCAATAACTTCATAGTGCCCCTGTTTTTAAGACAGTACTCACTGTTTGTAATCCGATCTTCAGCCTCCTCCTTTTTCACTCCCAAAACGTCTTCCTCCTCTTTTATTGAGATAGCCTCCTCTTCCTCTTTTACTCTAAAAGGTTCTTCCTCTTCTTTCACTACATTCTCTTCTTTCAATGTTATGGCATCTTCCTCCTTTTTGATTCTGAAAGCTTCTACCTCCTCCTCTTCCACTTTGACAACCTCTTTCCCATCTTCCTCTTTCACTGTAATATCATCCTCTTCTTCCAATGTGATAGCTTCCTCTTCCTCCTTTTTCATCCTGAAAGCTTCTTCCTCTCCTTTCATCAGAGCTTCTTTCTCCGTCGAGCTTAGTGAACTCATGCTCCGGCCGATTAGCCTAGTGCATTATCAGTTTACCACATTTGCTAATTTAACAAGCAAATTACGTTTAAATGAACTAGTAGACAAATTAAACACTAAGAGTAAAATACACAAGATTGGTCTAAAGCGCTTCAATGTTTCGGTTTTAGGTTCGCTAGCAAATCACCACGTTGGTTGAATCAGAAGCCTTTTGTCGCTGTTGAAGAAGCCTCCAGTTCCGTCCACTAGATTATACGTCACGCAAGCAGCATCACCTGAAAGACTCAAATCGCCATCTGCTGACTGGAGTGGGTAACGCAGATTGGAAAAATATGAATTACAATGTTTATTCTTGCAAGCAATGTCATGAGAGGTAATACAAAAAATAAAAACAGATGTTATGTTTTCTCTTCCTTCTTACAGCCAATACTTTCCTCCAGGGCTGACCTGCCCATTAGGTAGGATTAGGTGACAGATTAAAGAGTTTTCATTTTTATGTCATAGTTATTCTGAACCCACTGCCTGCAAGTCGTCTAAATTAGCCTAAGTGATTTGTATTTTCCTTCAACTTTCTGAAGAGGAAACAGCCCTGAAATGCCCCTGTCTGAGTGCATTTGTCTACCACTATGTTTAGCTGTTGGGCAATTATGCTAATGACAACCATCTTCTGGTTGATGGAAAAGCTTTCCCAAAAATGTTGTCAATTAAACATTAACTACAAAGTAGTCTATGCCTACCTGGCAGAATGATATCATGATTATTTGCATCAATCCAGTTGTGATTTGTTCAGCAAACTCTGCAATCACATGTGTGCTACAGAGACACCACCAACCAAGCAAGGCTCTTGCTGGTGCCACTTGAATTAAAGGGTATCTACACACAAAAATGAACATTTCTTAGATTTTTCTCAGACTTCAAAAGTGGTCTCCTGATGTGATTTAAGTATTGTTGAGGACTTAGAACATCTAATGTTTTTGTTTTTCTATTAACAGTGTGATTTAGAGAGAAAAACAGAAAAACAGGGACAAATCAGAAACCTGGAAAAACTAAACGGAGAAAATGGAATTAGGTTAAAAAAAGAAAAGACAACGGATTTTATACAGATGTTATATATAGATGGAGATGTTATAGGGACCTAAATATTCTATTCAGTTTCTCTCATTACTGGATTATCTAGGGATAGTGTAGAGTAACAGCTGTATCCTGAAGTGACCTTTAACCTCCCTGCTCATCAATACTTCTTCCACTGGATCAAAGCTTCAGCCAAGTAGGATACATGATAGTGGCAACACATGGAGTTGGGTTGGATATAGTCATGGTAGGATACATGATAGTGGCAACACATGGAGCTGGGTTGGATATAGTCATGGTAGGATAGGATACATGATAGTGGCAACACATGGAGCTGGGTTGGATATAGTCATGGTAGGATACATGATAGTGGTAACACATGGAGCTGGGTTGGATATAGTCATGGTAGGAAACATTGGGCAGCAAAATGTTCTTTACCATTCGGCCATCAGATTTGCCACCAATGCTCCTTATAGGACACCTCACTGCACTCTATACTCCTCTGTAAACTGGTTATCTCTGTATACCAGTCGCAAGACCCACTGGTTTAATGCTTATTTATAAAACCCTCTTAGGCCTCACTCACCCCTATCTAAGATATCTACTGCAGCCCTCATCCTCCACATACAACACCCGTTCTGCCAGTCACATTCTGTTAAAGGTCCCCAAAGCACACACATACCTGGGTCGCTCCTCTTTTTAGTTCGCTGCAGCTAGCGATGGGAACAAGCCGCAAAAAACACTCAAACTGGACAGTTTTATCTCCATCTCTTCATTCAAGGACTCAATCATGGACACTCTTACTGACAGTTGTGGCTGCTTCGTGTGATGTATTGCTGTCTCTACCTTCTTGCCTTTGTGCTCTTGTCTGTGCCCAATAATGTTTGTACCATGTTGTGCTTCTACCATGTTGTGTTGCTGCCATGTTGTGTTTCTACCATGTTGTTGTCATGTGGTGTTGATACCATGTTGTTGTCATGTGGTGTTGGTACCATGTTGTGTTGCTACCATGTTGTTGTCATGTGGTGTTGGTACCATGTTGTGTTGCTACCATGTTGTGTTGCTACCATGTTGTTGTCATGTGGTGTTGGTACCATGTTGTGTTTCCGCCATGTTGTGTTGCTACCATGTTGTGTTGCTACCATGTTTTTTTCACGTGGTGTTGCAACCATGGTGTGTTAGTACCATGTTGTGTTGCTGCCATGTTGTGTTGCTACCATGTTGTTGTTATGTTGTGTTGCTACCATGTTGTTGTTATGTTGTGTTGCTACCATGTTGTTGTCATGTTGTGTTGCTACCATGTTGTGTTGCTGCCATGTTGTGTTGCTACCATGTTGTTGTTATGTTGTGTTGCTACCATGTTGTTGTCATGTTGTGTTGCTACCATGTTGTGTTGCTACCATGTTGTGTTGCTACCATGTTGTGTTTATTCCATGTTGTTGTTATGTTGTGTTGCTACCATGTTGTTGTTATGGTGTGTTGCTACCATGTTGTTGTTATGTTGTGTTGCTACCATGTAGTTGTTATGTTGTGTTTCTACCATGTTGTTGTCATGTGGTGTTGCTACTATGTTGTTGTCATGTGGTGCTTCTACCATATTGCGTTGCTACCATGTTGTTGTTATGTGGTGTTGCTACCTTGCTACCATGTTGTTGTTATGTGGTGTTTGCTACCATGTTGTGTTTCTACCATGTTTTTGTCATGTGATGTTGCTACCATGTAGTGTTTCTACCATGGTGTGTTGCTACCATGTTGTGTAGCTACCATGTTGTTGTTATGTTGTGTTGCTACCATGTTGTGTTTCTACCATGTTGTTGTTATGTGGTGTTTCTACCATGTTGTGTTTCTACCATGTTGTTGTTATGTGGTGTTGCTACCATGTTGTGTTTCTACCATGTTGTTGTTATGTGGTGTTGCTACCATGTTGTGTTGCTACCATGTTGTTGTTATGTGGTGTTGCTACCATGTTGTGTTACTACCATGTTGATGTTATAAGGTTTTTCTACCATGTTGTGTTTCTACCATGTTGTTGTTATGTGGTGTTGCTACCATGTTGTGTTAGTACCATGTTGTTGTTATGTGGTGTTGCTACCATGTTGTGTTGCTACCATGTTGTTGATATGTGGTGTTGCTACCATGTTGTGTTGCTACCATGTTGTGTTAGTACCATGTTGTTGTTATGTGGTGTTTCTACCATGTTGTGTTGCTACCATGCTGTTGTTATGTGGTGTTGCTACCATGTTGTGTTGCTACCATGTTGTTGTTATGTGGTGTTGCTACCATGTTGTGCTGCTACCCTGTTGTGTTGCTACCATGTTGTTGTTATGTGGTGATGCTACCATGTTGTGTTATGTTGTGTTGCTACCATGTTGTTGTTATGTGGTGTTGCCACCATGTTGTTGTTATGTGGTGTTGCCACCATGTTGTGTTGCTACCATGTTGTTGTCATGTTGCTACATGTAATAATAACATGTATGATTTATATAAAGTTCTTTAGTAAAAAACATTAGTGACATAATTTTGTATTTAATATTACATAGTAAACTTTAATAATTGTAATATGTATGTTTAAATGACTGTACTAAAGTTTTTGAATAAAATAAAAGGTTTGAAATAAAAGTAATTTACTTTCAATGAATTTAAATCTCTCCCTCTGTCTCACCCCTTGGCTGGAAATGTTAAACGTCAAGAAGATGTGAATCTAGGGGGGCTCTTACACACAGGGGAACTATATGTACACAAAATAACTAACAACCTGGACCCCCAGGTGTCTTTCAAAACATATGTTTTACTAACGACCTAAACAGATAATTTTTACCCTTTCAAAAATAGTTATAGGGGAGTTGTCCGGGGGATGTCTCTGTCTTTGAAAGGGTCATTGTAATATTAAGATGTCCCCTTTACTGATGACCTAAACAGATACATCTTACCCCCCATAAAAGAGTGTCCGAGGGATGTCTCAGTCAACCCCCCCAAAAATGCCCCAGAGGCCTCACACCATCCTCTTCGAAAGGTTCATTGTACTCTTTAACTATGCTTCCTTTACTGACGACCTAAACAGATCACTTTTACCCTTTTAAAAATAGTTGTCAGCTATCCAGATGTAATGGTCAAGAGGTCGTGAACCTAGAGGGGCCCTTGAACACATGTTGTGTTGAGGTACACATATGTTTTCTGTTTATGAAGGAATAAATGATTGAGAGGATATAAACCACAAAAAAAAGATAATTGTATTCTTAACGATGTGCCCTTTACTAATGACTTAAACAGATCATTTTACTCCATGAATAACCTTTTACTGCAGGGGGCTAAATCAGGGGCCTTCAATGCTGCAGAAATGTTTTTGTACCCTTCCCCAGATCTGTGCCTCAACACAATCCTGTCTCGGAGCTCTACGGACAGTTCCTTCAACCTCATGGCTAGGTTTTTGCTCTGAGATGTACTGTCAACTGTGGGACCTTATATAGACAGGTGTGTGCCTTTCCAAATCATGTCCAATCAATTGAATTTACCACAGGTGGACTCCAATCTAGTTGTAGAAACATCTCAAGGATGATCAATGGAAACAGGATGCACCTGAACTCAATTTCGAGTCTCATAGTAAAGGGTCTGAATACTTATTTAAATCATTTTTTTGTGATTAATACATTTGCAGAAATTTACAAAAAGCCTGTTTCCGCTTTGTCATTATGGGGTATTGTGTGTAGATTGCTGAGGAAATTGTTTTAATTATTAAAGTTTAGAATAAGGCTGTAACGTAACAAAATGTGAAAAAAGTCAAGGGGTCTGAATACTTTCCAAAGAAACTGTAAGTGATTGAGGAGAGAGCATCATTGCTATATGACAAATATAATCTAATAAACAAATGTTTGCATAATCAAAGACATGAAAACTGGCACCGACATTGTATTTAGCTAGGATTTCATATGGCCAGGAAGTTATTGAGAATAACAATAGACAATAGTTAATGTTGCTAGTTTAGGGATGAAGATAGTGAAGGCTTGTAAATGCCCCCAGGAAAGTAAAACAAAGAACTCTTCATTGAGACAATGATAAACAGCAATCCGTGGGAGAGTTGTGGTGGATATTATAAAATAAGGATCTGCTGGAGTCCAAGTCAAACCAAGAATCTTTATTTCTGAGATCAGAGAGAATAACAGAGTTTGGTATTTTATCAGGATCCCCATTAGCTGTTGCAAAAGCAGCAGCTACTCTTCCTGGGGTCCACACAAAACATGACACATAATACAGCACATCAATAGACAAGAACAGGTCAAGGACAGAACTACATACATTTTGTAAAAGCCACACGTAGACTACATATCAATGCATACACACAAACTATCTAGATCAAATAGGGGAGAGGGGTTGTGCCGCGAGGTGTTGCTTGGTCTGTTTTTTGAAACCAGGTTTGCTGTTTATTTGAGCAATATGAGATGGAAGGCAGTTCCATGCAATAAGGGCCCTATATAATACTGTACGCTTTCTTGAATTTGTTCTGGAAACTTGGGGACTGTGAAAAGACCCCCGGTGGCATTACATTTACATTTTAGTCATTTAGCAGACGCTCTTATCCAGAGCGACTTACAGTAGAGTGCATACACTTGATTACATTTTTTTACATACTGAGACAAGGATATCCCTACCGGCCAAACCCTCCCTAACCCGGACGACGCTATGCCAATTGTGCGTCGCCCCACGGACCTCCCGGTTGCGGCCGGCTGCGACAGAGCCTGGGCGTGAACCCAGAGACTCTGGTGGCGCAGCTAGCACTGCAATGCAGTGCCCTAGACCACTGCGCCACCCGGGAGGCATGTCTGGTGGGATAAGTGTGTGTGTCAGAGCTGTGTGTAAGTTGACTTGTAAGAACTTTGATGATATCTGTACATTATAGGAACAAAAGTACTGTGATGACAAAATTACAATGATTCTTGTGTTGCTTTTGCTTGAGATTAAGAATCAGTGGTTGACACCTTGCAAGTGCATGAAAAGGTCAACTGTACAAAGTCAGATGTCTATGTGTTGAAACTATATTTTAGGTAACAGATGGATAAAGGGAACTATGAGTTCCTGTTGATACTATGTTCCAGTCTTACTTCCAGTCTTACATGATAGCAATAAGGGGAAGAGTGATTGGGAAACTAACAGCCAATAACGCAATAAGCTGAACTCCGCCTAGCAGAGACATCTTTGTATTAGCAACTATTAATTATGAGCTTATATGGTATTAAAGTTAAGGACAACAAAGTCAAAGTATTGGAGTGGCCATCACAAAGCACTGACCTCAATCCTCTAGAAAATTTGTGGGCAGAACTGAAAAAGCGTGTGTGAGCAAGGAGGCCTACAAACCTGACTCAGTTACACCAGCTCTGTCAGGAGGAATGGGCCAAAATTCACCCAACTTATTGTGGGAAGCTTGTGGAAGGCTACCTGAAACGTTTGACCCAAGTTAAACAATTTGAAGGCAATGCTACCAAATAATAATTGAGTGTAAGTAAACTTCTGACTCACTGGGAATGTGATGAAAGAAATAAAAGCTGAGATCATTCTCTCTTCTGACATTTCACTTTCTTAAAATAAAGTGGTGATCCTAACTGACCTAAGACAGGGAATTTTTACTAGGATTAAATGTCATGAATTGTGAAAAACTGAGTTTAAATGTATTTGGCTAAGGTGTATGTAAACTTCTGACTTCAGCTGTATATACAGAACAAAAATATAAACACAACATGCAACTATTTCAACCGTTTACTGTTCATATAAGGAAATAAATTAATTAGGCCCTAATCTATGTACTTCACATGACCGTGCAGGGGTGCAGCCATAGGTGGGCCTGGGAGGGCATAAGCCCATCAAATGGGGTGCCAGGCCCAGCCAATGAGAATTTGTTTTTCCCCACAAAAGGGCTTTGTTACAGAGCTAAATACTGCTCAGGTTCATCATCTGTCTGGGTGGCTGGTCTCAGACCATGTCGGATGTGGAGGTCCTGGGCTGGTGCTGTTATACGTGGTCTGCGGTTGTGAGACCGGTCGGATATACTGCCAAATTTTCTAAAACAACGTTGGAGGCGGCATATGGTAGAGAAATCAACATTACATTCTCTGGCAACAGCTCCAGTGGATATTCCTCCAGTCAGCATGCCAATTGCACACTCCCTCAAACTTGAGACATCTGTGGCATTGTGTTGTGTGACAAAACTGCACATTTTAGAGTGTCCTTTTATTCTCCCCAGCACAAGGTTCTTGATATGCCACACCTGGAGGATGAATTATCTTGTAAAAGGAGAAATGTTCACTAACAGGGATGTAAACAAATTTGTGCACTAAATTGAGAGAATGAAGCTTTTGTGCGTAAGTGAAGAATTCTGTGATCTTTTATTTCAGCTCATGAAACATGGGTCCAAAACTTTACATGTTGTATTTATCGTTTTTGTAACATCTTCCCAAATCGACAATGGGGAGATCTTACTGTGCTTTGTGTCTGTCTCTAAGTTTTGGACTTCCACACAAAATTACTTCTTTCCCTATTTTAGGTTTAAGGAAGTGTGTAGGTCACGTTCTGTATCATACAGCTAGTTTTATCATGTAGAGGTTTCATTCAGGTCTCTCTTTAAATAAACAGTCTTTGGCAGGAGAAAAAACAAACCCGGAGGAACTAGGGACATCCAAACCAGCAAGACAACACCTCTGCTCCCAGATTGGAAGGAGTTTTACCAAGTTAGGAAGTCTGAAAAGACATGAGAGGAAACACACAGCAGAGAAGCTATACCATTGTGCCCAGTGTGGAAAGAGTTTTAACCACTTAGGAAACATGAAATCTCACGAGCGAATACACACTGGGAGAAGCCATACCTTTGCGCCCAGTGCGGAAAGAGTTTTAGCCGCTTAGGACAACTGAAATGTCATGAGCGAATACACACAGGGGAGAAGCCATACCATTGCGCCTGGTGTGGAAAGAGTTTTAAGGTGTCAGGAATGCTGACAACTCATGAGCGAATACACACAGGGGAGAAGCCTTTCAAATGCCCAGACTGTGGGAAGACATATTACTCATCACAGTCACTTAAAAGTCATGTGAGAATCCACACAGGAGAGAAGAATTACTTCTAGTGTGTACATTGATATTTCACATCACATTGACCTAATTACTTCTCCTAGTGTGTAAATTGATATTTCGCATCACATTGACTTAAAATTCATTAGAGAACATACACAGTGCTCCCATTGTCTTATATTGTTGACTGAGAATGTGTTTACCTGATTTTACCATATGAAATTAAATGGTACAAAGTATACTCAAACATATATTTTTATGTTATTATTAGAAAACATGAATTGAATATTGAGTAGATCAGATTCCATGTGTTTAAATGGTAATTTCTTAAACTCTGTGTTTGTGTTTATCTGGGTGTCTTTCCTCCAGCACTACAGATAATCAAGTGATATTTGGATGTGATACATTTGTTCCATTGTTTACATTTGCATTGTTGGCCCACTGATGATTTAATGAAATGAAAATGTTCACAGACTCTGTAATGCAAAATGTTAATTGTATGACTGCACATATCTGCATATGTGACTAACCTTGTGAAACTGACCTATTATAATCTCCTGTTCCTGGGAGTATCATCCTGTGTTGCAAACCAGCTGCACCTGTATCCTTGTATGAATAAAGTCCC